>NW_014581826.1:7516-9524 GCF_000485595.1 Priapulus caudatus
AATGGGTATATAGTGATAATTGTAGCCAATGTCATTTAGTATCCAGTCATATGAGTCACACTGCAATAATATTATTATACATCTGTATGATCTGATCATAAGTGGACCAATTGATATATAATAATATTATTGCAGTATGACTCATTAAGTATGAGTCAATACCCTGAAACATGATGTATTGCATTTTTATAAACCAAATTTTTGTTGCTAATGTCAAGACTCATGCAAAAGAAGAGTAACTAGTCCTGATGACCGTCATGATTCATGTAAAGTATTAAGTTTACAGGTTGAAATAAAATAAATTCAAAGATATCACTCATACAGTATGTTTTTGGGCAGTGGCGGAGTGGGGATCCATGTTGATCACAGTTAAAAACTTGTTCTACTAAAAAGAGAATTGTTGTAGTCAGAATGAAGGCTGTACATGTACTCAAAGGTGCTGCAAATACCATCTCCTGCGATCTAGATTTTCAAAATTTTCTGGGGGAGGACCCCCATACCACCCGCCTGTTTTCACCCCCTCCTTGGAATCCTAGACCCACCACTGAACAATTACACATCTTGGGAGCAGAGAACAATGAACAAAAATGTCGCCTTTTCGCATGGCGCCTAAAATAAATATTGCAGAGCTGAGAGGTAGAGGAGCCGTAGGGTGTGGAGAGGGAGGCGGAGGAGCCATTAAAAGATTAAATCATCCACTATTTTGCGCAGTTTGCTATTTTTGGCCCCCCTTGTTAAAAAATCCTGGCTATGCCACTGTTTTTGGGTGTTTTCTGATCATATTATTATGTGATTGAAAATAGGAGATTTGGGGATATTTTTTGGGACAACAAGAAATTGTTGCGGACAACCTGATTTGATGCCTGCGGGCAACCTTTCTTATTTCGAGCACTGCCGAGTTGACGATCAGCGCCGCGCTGCGGATTAGTTCCGCCGGTACCCCATAAAAATGTGACGCTTTGATGTATGATCTGATTTTAAGTCGATAGCGAAGACCAGATGGCGTACCAATAGCCGAGCGAGCTGAGAAGCTGGATAAGCTGATGTTTATCGCGATAGTTCAGCATATTTATATTCATGATGTTTTATGTGCTTGACCTCACAATTGAAGAATAGCACGTGATGTTTAGATGATAATGTTTATATATTAAGAACTAACAGCTGATTTGGGAACATGACTAGGGCTCGTTTTTTGCTCTACATCAGCACACATTCGTCAATACATAGTCACACCATGCATTCTCATTCTCTTTACTGATTTGTAGGACAGCCTATATAGGATCTTGATTCTACGTGTGACGAGGCCGTCTTCGAAGTAAAACACGTGGTCGCAACTTGAGCACCAGGCAGGGGAGAACTCTCACGCATGTGACCAGTACGTGGCAGCCTTCCCTGAAGCACGATGGAATACGTGACAATTCATTCTGGGAAAAAACCATATAAGTGTGATCTGTGTGATACATGCTTCCTCCTGGCTGACTTCATGTGAGCGACACAACATGAGAACACCACACAGGAGAAAACCATTTACAGTGCGTAATCTGTTTATGGCCCTCTTCTCTTGTCTGAGCTAGTTGTGAAGAGACCACAATGAAGAACGCACGTGGGAGAGAAACGCTATAATGCGAATCTGTGTGAATGCCGCCTTCTCTGCCTGATTGAGTGTAAGAGACACCATGAGAACCGCACGCTGGGAGAATAACCGTATAAGCTGCGCTCTGTGTGATGGCTGCTGTTCTCACGATCAGGTGCTGTGAAGACACACAATGAGAACTCACACGGGAGAGAAACCGTAAAAGTGTGATCTATGTGATGCTGGCCTTCTCGCAGTTGTTTCACTGTGAAGACGCACATGAGAACTCACACGCGTCGACGAGAAAACCATTTAAGTGCGATCTGTGTATGCTACTTCTCGACATGTCTGTTAGCTCGGTACAGAGAGCACCATGAGAACTCACACGGGGCAGAGAACCATTATAAGTGCGATCCTGTGTCGATGCGCCTTCTG
>NW_014581827.1:4093-5315 GCF_000485595.1 Priapulus caudatus
TATATATATATATATATATATTATATATAGGCAGCAACTACGGCACATAACTACCCGTTAACTCTTATAAGTGAATATAATCTAAGAATATTTTCTAAATATATATACACCCCGCAGGTAATTCGGTTCAAGGATAGAGAGCATGTCCAGTAATGAACAGCATCCTATCCTATCACCATCCTGGACATCATCTCTATCATTGAACCGGTAATTCTATATTGGTAAAAAAACACGTTGTCAAATCTACATTTAAATAGACACGAAATTTTTCGAGGAACCCTACATGTTATGATATTATGAATGTGAATCCGTTACGGCCACCGTATACGGCCACCGTTACGGCCACACACACACACGCACGGCAATACCTACCGTACCTTCTTTATCGCTAATGCTGCAGTGTGTAGGCGGGGCTACACGTAGCTCTTGTTTGCCTAGGACATGAGCTTCAAATTCACCCACGATATTACACGTATATTTATAGCTGATTCCACACTACAGGAGTATTGACAGGTGAAATCTTGTATAGGTGAATATTCGGACAGGTAAATTCGCGCATGCGGGAAGATCGTAGCAGCGGGGGTATATGATGCATTGCTGCTGCCGTAGCTACGCTGCAGTTATTAGCACGTAGTTCGCAGTAGTTACTCTCACACACACACGCGCCGCTACACAGCAGTCGGCAACACCTTTAGTTACAGCAGCTGATGAAATACTATATAACTATAATTACTACAATATTATATAGCATCTATAATTGTTTACTACGCGGGGGAAGTAGTACTAAGGTGAATTACTTATTGGAAATTAACATGGTTAAGTTATTACATGTAAATTACCGTAGTTAAATTATTACATGTACGTTATCACAGGTAAATTGTTACATGTAAATTATTATCAGGTAAATTACCGTAGATAAATGATTACATGCACGTTATTACAGGTAACTTGTTACATGTAAATTATTATCAGGTCAATTACCATAGTTAAATTATTACATGTACGTTATTACAGATAGATTATTACAGGTAGATTATTACAGGTATAGCTTATTACAGGTATATTACTAAGGGGTAAAATTAGTGAGAGCCGAGCCATCGCGGGCTGTGTCAGTCTAACACACACACGCACACACACGCACGCACACACGCACGCACACGCGCACACACGCACACACACACACACGCACGCACACACGCACACACGCACGCACACACATGCA
>NW_014581827.1:6318-9520 GCF_000485595.1 Priapulus caudatus
TCTCTCTCTCTCTCTCTCTCTCCCTCTATCGCTCTCCATCTCTCCCTCTCTCCCTCTCTCTCCCTCTCTTCCTCTCTCAATCTCATAATTAGACGTTGTACAAACATTGAGAGACAGACAGACAGGCAGACGTCACTGACAACGCTAATTTAATAATATGCAAATTATTGCCTCGCTTGATGCGAAATCAATTTGAAATGCCTTTAGAATATTTTCTCAATTGCTGTATGTATGTATTCTGTACACGCTATACACGCTAGCAGCGGCGCTTGTTAACTATATATATATATATATACCGATAATAAAGTGTGTGGGTCCTTTGTATATTCAACATTACTTTACGCTTTCCGTTCTCTCTATTCTCCCGTCGTCATCGGTCTCTCTCGGACAATCATCTCTCTCTCTCTCTCGATCTCTGCTGCCTCTCGCGTCGCTCTCATCTCCTCTTTGCTCTATTCCGTGAAGAGAGAGAAGGCGAAGAGAGAAGAAGGAAAGAGGAGAGAGGGAAGAGAGAGAAAGGAGAGAGAGAGAGAGAGGAGAGAGAGAGAGAGAGAGAGAGAGAGAGAGAGAGAGAGCGTAGAGAGGAAACGACCAAAAGAGTAGAGAAGAGTGGGGAGAGAGAGAGAAGAGAGCCAAGAGAGAGAGACGAGAGCGAGAGAGAAAGAGTAGAGGAAGAGGCGTGGGAGAACGAGCGAGCGACGCGCGCCGTGGCGCCGTGTGTAACTAGTACTGTAGTTCTGGGAGGCTGTGTATGATCCAAGCAGCGCAACGTGTAATAAAAGACTGGACTATCGACTCGAGCGTACGTGGCCATGCAATACTAACGTATACCTCACCAGGAATGTGTGTGCTGTATGTGCTGTGTGTAGTGTGTGTGTGTGTAGTGTGTGTGGTGTGTGTGTGTGTGTGTGTGTTGTCTGTGTGTCTCGTGTGTGTGTTGTGTGGTGTGTGTGTATGTGTGTGTGTGTGTGTGCTGGTGTGTTTTGTCGTGTGTGTGTGCTGTGTGTGCGTGGCAGTGTGATGTGTGTGTGTGTCGTGTGTGTGTGTGTGTGTGTGCTGCGCCGTGTGTGTCGCGTGAAAGGTGCGTGCAGTTGTGTTACGTGTGTAGTGTGTATGGCCGTGCGTGTGTGTGTGTTTGTGTGGTGTGTGCGCGCGCGAGGCCAGTGGTGTGTGCGGCGCGTGCGTGTGTGTGTGCGTGTGCGTGTGTGTGTGTGCGCGCGTGTGTGTGTCTGTGCGCCCGCGTGTGTGCGTGTGTGCGTGTTTGCGTGTGTGCGTGTGTGTGTTTCCGCGCGTGTGTGCGTCTGTGCGCGCGCGTGTGTGCGTGTGTGCGTGCATGCGTGCATATGTGCGTGTGTGTGCGTATGCGTGCGTGCGCGCGTGTTTCTTTACCAACAACGCCGTCTCAAGTGCCCGCCGATAAGCTAGAAAAACTTAGCCGAATAAAAAACCCGCAACCCCTTTATTTCATGCCGCGCTCTCTATCTTTATGCAAACAGAGGAGAGGTGAGAATAACTCTATAAATTCGTATACATGCTGAGAGGGGGCGGGGGTGGCAGCACGCGAGCATGTACACGCGCACGCACGCACGCACGCACGCACGCACGCGTACCCACATGTTGTACTTCTGTCATAACAGTAACTCACTCAAACGAGGAGAGAGAGAGAGAGAGAGAGGAGAGAAGAGAGGCAGAGCGAGAGAGAGAGAGAGAGAGAGGAAGAAGCGAGAGAGAGAGGGAGACGAGAGCAGAGAGAGATGAGAGAAGAGAGCGAGAGAGAGGGAGAGAGAGAGAGAGAGAGAGAGAGAGAGAGAGAGAGTGAGAGGAGAGAGATGGAGAGAGAAGAGAGAGTAGAGAGAGAGAGTAGAGAGAAGAGAGGAGAGAGAGGAGAGAGAGCGAGAGAGAGAGAGAGAGAGAGAGAGAGAGAGAGAGAAGAGAGAGAGACGAGAAGAAGTAGAACGTTGCAGAGTAATATAACTAAAATATATTAAGAATATAAAAGAATATATAACTAAAGAAATATATATATGTGTATGATGTACACAATTTACTGTCACATGTTCACTCTCTCTCGCTCGCTTCTCCGTCTCTCGTCTCTCTCTCTGCTGCTCTCTCTCTTCTCTCTCTCTCTCTCTCCTCCCTCTCTCTGCTCTCTCTTCTCTCTCTCTCTCTCTCGTCAGCTCTCTCTCTCTCTCTCTCTCACCTCGCTCCGTCACTCTCTCTCCTGCTCTCTCTCTCTTCTCTCTCTCTCCTCCCTCTCTCTCTCTCTCTCTCCCTCTCTCTCTCTCGTTATGAGTGAGTTACTGTTATGACAGAAGTACAACACCTGTGGGTCGCGTCGCCTGCGTTCGCGAATGCAGTGCGTGCGCGTGTACGATGCTCGCTGTGCTGCCCCCGCTCCCCTCCCAGCATGTATAAGAGTCAAGATGAGAGTTTATTAGATTATTCTTACCTCTCCGCTGTGTTGCATGAAGATATATACATATATGCACACCCGCCTCGTCTATATAATACGCTAAATAATAATTATGATAAAATCTATTAACCGACAGAAATAATATAATATCTGGCGTAATATCGACGTTAAAAATAACACATAATATTATCTATATAATTATATAGTATATATATAGGGTTATATATATATATATAGTTATATGCAACACTCAACAATAATAATAATAGTAGCATTATAGTCACTATTTTTAATATTATTATTATTATTATTATTATTATTATTATTTTCAAAGTGGAATATTATTATTATTAATATTTTGGTATTGTTATTATTATTATTATCATCATCATCATCATTATATATTATTATTATTATAATTATTATTGGTATTATTATTAATATTATTGTTATTGTTATTATCATCATCATCGTCATCATTATATATTATTATTATTATTATTATTATTATTATTATTATTATTATTATTATTATTATTATTATTATTATTATTGTTATTATTATTATTATTATTATTATTATTATTGTTATTATTATTATTATTATTATTATTATTATTATATATATTATTATTATTATTATTATTATTATTAATATTATTATTATTATTATTATTATTATTGTTATTATTATTGTTATTATTATTATTATTATTATTATTGTTATTATTATTGTTATTATTATTATTATTATTATTATTGTTATTATTATTGTTATTATTATTATTA
>NW_014581828.1:0-3166 GCF_000485595.1 Priapulus caudatus
ATATGTGTGTGTGTGCGTGTGTGGGGGGAAGGGGTGCGTGTGTGTGCGTGTGTGTGTGTGTGTGCGTGCGTGCGTGCGTGCGTGCGTGTGCGTGTGTGCGTGTGTGTTGTGTGTGTGTGCTTGTGTGTGCGTGCGTGCGTGCGTGTGTGTGTGCGTGCGTGCGTGCGTGCGTGTATACGTGTGTCTGGGGGGAGGCGGGCTAGCCGACGATAACAGTGGCGTCAGCGTGAGTCACGCGGCGACGTTGGCGTGTCCTTCGGCGTGTCCTTCGGCGTGTCCTTCGGCGTGTCCTTCGGCGTGTCTGTCGCCCAGTCGCCGCTTCTCCACGCCGCCGCCGCCGCAGCCGACAATAAAAGCATTGGCGACGACAACAGCGATCGATGAGCGCCGAGGTGATCTCGTCTTCTCGTTATTGTTTCTCGCCGACGTCTCTCTCGCTTGTTTGTTCATCGTCGTCGTCGTGCCGCGGGAAGGCGTGCCAACCTCCTCCCCCTCTTCTCCCTCCTCCCCCTCTTCCCACGAGTCGCGGTGGTAGTGTNCGAAGAGAGAGAGGAGAGCCGAGAGAGAGAGAGAGAGGAGATAGTTTAGAGAGAAAGAAGCCGCTCGATGCGAGAGAGAGAGAGATGAGAGAAAATGGGCCGATCCTCGTGCGGTCTGTTAGCCCACTGATGGTGAGAAAACGCAGAACGAGAGGCGCGAGAAGCGAACGACGAGAGAAAAAGAGAGAGGAGGAAGAGAGATAGCAAGAGAGAAAGAGGCATCCTTCGTGCGTCTGCTAGCCGCCGCGTTATTAAAAATAAGCGTCCGTTGACGACGACAAACCATCGGCCTACACAAAACCAGCGAGCGCGGGCCGCGCGGCATATATGCTCCGCTGCTCCCTATAGACGAGATGCGATCCTCCGCGAGCGGGTCTGGCACCCGGGCGAACCTCATAGCTCAACACTGCCACCGCGACTTCGGAGGATGAGGCAGGAAGAGAGAGAGAGGGCCGGTGGGCATGCATGCGACTCCTGACTCCAAACACTACCACGCGAACTCATGGAGGAAGGGGGGAAGGAGGGGAGGAGCAGGAGAGAGGAGGAGGAGGAGGAAGCAGGCGGGAGGAGGGACGAGGAGGAGAAGGAGGAACGAGAGGAGCGAGGAGGAGGAGGAGGAGGTAGGAGGCAGGAGCGAGAGGAGGAAGAGGAGGAGGAGACTGGTTTAGCACGCCTGCGACTCCGTATACGTACAACACTACCACCGTTCGACGCGCTGGCGAAGAGGAAGAGGAGAGAGGGGAGGAGCGTTTGGCACGGGTGCCTTCCGAGACTTTTACTCGACACTACCACCGGCCGACTCGTTCGGGAAGATTGGGGAGGAGGAGAAGAGGGGGTGGAGTTGGGCACGCCTTTCCCGCGACTTTTTACTCCGACACTACCAACCGCCGACTCGAGTGGGAAGATCGGGTGGGAGGAGGGAGAAGAGGCTGGAGGAGGTTGGCACGCCTTTTCCGCGGCACGACCGACGACGCATGAACAAACAAGCGAAAGGAAGACGTTCGGCGAGAAACAATACGAGAAGCACGAGATACCTCGGCGCTCATTCCAGATTCGCCCTGTTTTTGTTTTCCGTCGGCCAATTGGAAATTTACGTTTACGGATATTTTACTCGTTGACTATACACACGCATGCATGATTCGCGATCAATGCGGCAGTTAGCATTAAAGCAACTTACAAAAGCAAGTGCTGCCAGAGCGACGTTTCTCACACTGACTGTCTGGCGTTACTGGTTGAGAGAAAAATATGGCAGGTTGCAAAGTACAGTTCATTCGTTTAGCGCTTCTGAATATGACAATAGAATGTGTCTTTCTCGAAGTTTCACGATACCAGCCAACAAGTGCCGCAACGATTGTTCTCATACCGTGGAGAGGACGAGGGAAGAGTAAAGGAGGTCGAAGTGAGAGAGGAGGAGGCAGGCGAAGGGCGAAGATGCCAGGGGGATATAAAGGAGACAGAGGCGATGGTAATTCATCAGAGTACTCCCGTAAAGTTATACCTACGTACAGCTTATATGAGGATATCCTCCAACTCTTCGGTAAATGAGCGAGTCGCGTAACATCAGTAACGTTACTGTTTACTACATCATGCATCGGGAATTAGTAAATGGCCGTTCGAGGCATCACAACAAAATGTAACAGTAAGGCGATGTGTAATGACACTGTTATCAAAAAGCGGGATTAAAGTATGGCTCTATAATTAAGCATCGATGCTTTATAGTTTAAGAGTACTTAAATACACTCTTGGCTGGTAATATATCAACCCGCCATGCAAACGCAGTCTCTCTCTCTCTCGCTCTCGCTCTCTCTCGCTCTCTCTCGCGCTCTCTCTCGCGCGCGCGCGCTCTCGCTCTCTCTCTCTCTCCCCATCAGTGTAGCTAGCAGACGCCCGACGCGCTTCTCTCTCTTTCTCGCTCTCGCTCTCGCTCGTTCTTTCTCTTGCTGACGCACGAGCTCGCGTCTCTCTCTCCGCACGCGTGTGTGTTATCAATAACAACCCGACATAATGACCAATATGTAAGCGGATAGTACCGTCGTCGGCGTGGTATCTAGGGCGCCGCCGGCGCAGTGTTAGAGTTGGGTCAATGTTAGGGTAAGGGTTAGGATTAGAGATCGAGTTAGGGTTAGGATTAGAGGTAGGGTTAGGGTAAGGATTATTGATAGAGCTAGGTTTAGGGTTGGGGTTTGGTTTAGGGTTGGGGTTAAGGTTAAGGTTAACATTAGAGATAGGGCTAGGGTTAGGGTTAGGATTAAGATTAGAGTTGGGGTTATGGTTAGGGTTAGGATTAAAGCCTGGGCTGGGATTAAAGACAGAGCTAGGGCTATTGTTATGGTTTCGCCTAGGTTCAGGGTTAGCATTGAGTAACGACGAGGGAACGACTCCACCTACCTACGCAGACAGAACTCTGAGCGAGATGTCGAACTCTCACATTAGCAGGAGGAGCGGAGGCGCGTCTGCTTCTTATAGAGTGATAATCATGCCGACGCGACAATTTACAGTCGACTGCTAACGAGCCGATGGATGCAAACTCTCGTCACCTCCGCTTGTACATTACTGCGCAATTAGTCATGCAGCTTCCCCCGGGGAATCTGAGAGAGCGAGAGAGCGCGAGAGAGAGAGAGAGCGAG
>NW_014581828.1:4924-5350 GCF_000485595.1 Priapulus caudatus
GAGAGAGAGAGAGAGAGAGAGAGAGAGAGAGAGAGAGAGAGAGAGAGGGAGAGAGATAGAGAGCGAGAGAAAGAAAAGAGCAAGGCGGGCGCGCCCTCACTCACGCGCATTCGCGTTAGCACGCGCTTTTGTCTCGTGTCAACAAGTCTCAGCGGGGCTACTATAGTAGAGCCTACTTTACGGATGCTCCGCCTCCGTGCAGCCTGTCGAGATGAGGGTGTGGGCGTGCGCGAGCTGCGGGGTGCAAACATGAAGACATTTACAAGGAGGCTAGCCTAGCAGTGATGATGAGAGGTTCTAGCGCACGAGGGCGCGTGTGTGTGTATGTGTGTGTGTACCCGTGTGCGTACATGTGTGTGTGTGTGTGTGCGTGTGCGAGTGCGTGTGTGTGTGTGTGTGTGCGCGCGCGTGTGTGTGTGTGTGTGT
>NW_014581828.1:6345-14443 GCF_000485595.1 Priapulus caudatus
AGAGAGAGAGAGAGAGAGAGAGAGAGAGAGAGAGAGAGAGAGAGAGAGAGAGAGAGAGAGAGAGAGAGAGACACAGAGAGAGACAGAGACAGAAAGAGAGAGAGAAAACATGAGAGAAAGAGAGACACGCTGCGTACTCCCCATGCATAATACACAGGGGATTATGTATATATGGGGAGTACGCAGCGTAGTGCAGAGAGTCAGCATTCGCGCCGACGTTAGGCTTTTCTTTTGCAGCGAAGAGTTGTTTATCGCAGATAGGAGAGTTATTAGTGGTGCAATAAGATTTATTATACATTATTTTTATTTTTACTGATTTATTGGAACTGCCAGTGGCAGGTCGCATATACGACTCACACACACACGCACGCACGCACGCACGCACGCACGCACGCACGCACAGATAGACAGTCAGACACACACACACACACACACACACACACACACACACACACACACACACACCGCCCGCACGTACGTTGATATATAGATGAGAAGTTCGTTAAAGTAGCTCGGTGTGTGCGTACGTAACGAAGCCAGATCGTAGCAGGCTTACGAAGAAGAATTCCCGATGAAACGATCAAATCACAACAACGGAAGAGCGAATACCATTAATCGCAAACGTAGACGATGCACTTTTGCGCCTTCTGTGTAATTTCGCATGTTACGCAATCCTGCACAGGAAGCTTGAATTGTCGTCGTGGTCGGCGCTGACTTCCCCCGTTTATATCATGATGGTTATGTAAGATGGCTGCATCACGTCTTCGTCACTACGATATAACATCTAGCTGTGAGATATAAACATGGGCGCAGGTAGGTGGCGCCACGGGGCGTCCGGTGCTCAGCCCGGATGAATGACATTTGGGGATAGAGATTATATAGAATTACATGTACGAACAGCGTGGACTAGGTAAGGAAGCGACTAACTAAATAAATATATTTTAAAAACGGAGAAAATTCTATGTAATGTCTAATCTGATTGTTTTCAAGTTGACAGACGTAATGTATATGAAGACACGTTTGGGCACCTGCGAGTGCGAAAACTAAAAAAACATCGCTTTCTCCCGTGTATTAAATGTAATTATAGCTTTCCCTCATCAGGCGGAGTCAGCTACCTGCTGAGTTGTTTCTTTATCATCTTCACTTACGGCAATATTTGCACTGGTAACATTATACCTATTTTGACGGATGTTAGATTGTTAGCTACAGAGAGAGAGAGAGAAAGGGAGAGAGGGTGGCAGTGAGCAAACAAGCGAACGAGCGAGAATGAAGCAATGGAGAGAGGTGAGAGGTGGTGGTACGAGGTAGAAGAAGAAGAATACGGGGACGAAGAAAGTAACGACGAAGAAGCAGGAGAAATAGAAGAAGAAGAAGACGAAGAGGAAGACGAAGAGGAAGACGAAGAGGAAGACGAAGAGGAAGACGAAGAAGACGAATAAGAAGAAAACGAAGAAGAAAGAGGAAAGAAGTAAGAAGAAGAAGAAGAAGAAGAAGACGAAGAAAAAGAAGAAGAAGAAGCGACGACGACGACGACGACGTGACAGGCGTGTACGACGAAAAGGAATTCCTACAAATACCGCCACTGCTGACTTAACAGAACGGTTGAATGATAGATGAGCCCCGATGCTCAGAGGACGCTCAGGGCTGCGTTTGATGCTTACACCGACTCCTCGGCCACCGAGAGTGCGATTGCCAATTCCGCGCGCCCCCTGGGGGCCGGCGAGCGCGAAACGCAATGAGGATGGCGTCATGGTCAAAGGTTGTACGCATATATAATATTATGTGGATGTCCGCCTCCCACCGCTATAGTCACAGCAATCATGGAATGAGAAACCTGATATATAGAGGGAGAGCGGGAAGGGGAGTCGGCCTGCCTCGTCGATATCCTCACATGGGTTCCCCTGGTTCCACCGAAAGCTCACGATGGGTGTAGCTGTGGGTGTGTGGGGATGGAGGCGGGGGAGACAGGGGAGGCGGGGCGGCGCCGGGGGCGGCGGCAGGGGAGGGTGAGTGCCAAGTTGACACGTGGATCCCTCCAGTAGCGAATCGAACCACCGCACGGGCGGCAGGTGAGGTGTTGTTGTCATACAACAACAACAACAAACACAGCTGTCGTGCCGGGGGCCGGGGCAGGCCGCCGTTACAGTAATATAGCAGGGAACTGCGAGTGTAGAACGCGCGCGTGTGCGTGTATGTGTGTGTGTGTGTGTGTGTGTGTGTGCATGTGCGTGTATGTGTGGTGTGTGCGTGTGGTGTGTGCGTGTGCGTGTGCGTGTGCGTGCGCGTGCGCGCGCGCGTGTGTGTGTGTGTGTGTGTGTGTGTGTGTGTGCGTGTGCGTGTGTGCATGCGTGTGCGCGCGTGTGTGTGTGCGTCTGCGTGTGTGCGTGACAGACGAGTTGACAACGTCTTCCGCTACATGTACGGTGCAGGTAGTAGCTGCTGCTGTAAAAGGTCACCTGTAACATGTCTGTCGCGGGCCGACGTCAGGTGTTGCAGCGATGGCTCACGGCTAACTAGCAGCTGATAGAGCTGTGAGAGCTGGCTGTGTGCGTATGTGTGCGTGTGTGTGTGTGTGTGTGTGTGTGTGTGTGTGTGTGTGTGTGTGTGTGTGTGTGTGTGTGTCGTGTGTGCGTGCGTGGCTGCGTGTACGTTCGTTATGTGTGTGGTGTGTTGGTGATGCCGTGGCGTGCTTGGAGTATACCGTGTAGTACAATGTGTGTGTGCGTGCATGCGTGCGGTGGGTGCGTCGTTACGTGTGTGGCCGTTGCGTATGTGTGTTGTGGTGCGTGGGCTGCCGTGCGTGCCGCGTTTTTGTGTTACCGTGTTTGCCGTGTGGGTGGTGTGTACATCGCGCGTAAATGACGGCCGACGCATTTAGATACTCGGCGCCCCCTATATCGAAAGATGAAAGTCGCATAAAAGGCAAAGCCATGATTGTGATCACTGACGGCCGAAAACTCGACTGACGGCTCAGTTTAATGGAATGTAATATTAAGAATGTAGAGTTGATATAATATCAGAGATTATCTCAGTGCATTCAACTCGATCGATCCGTTCTATATGATCGACGCGTGCACGTCATTATGAGTGCGTGCGGGGCGTGCCGGATGCGTGGGTGCGTGTCTGTGTACACGCGTGTGTGCGTACAATCACGTGTCTGTGTGCACGCGTGTGTGGGAGGGGGTTAGGGTTAGGGTTAAGGTAACAACAACAACAACAACAACAACACAACAACAGACAACAACAACAACAGACAACAACAACAACGAACACTACAACAATAGCAGCACCACAGCAGCACGCACAAGCAGAGCAAGCAGCGGCAAGCAGCAGCAGCAGTAGACAGATAGTAGTATAGTAGCAGCAGCAGCAACAGGCCAAGCAGGCAGCACAGCAACAGCAGCAGCAGCATTAGAAGCAGTGAGGAAGCAACATCAGCGATAACAGCAGGCGTAGCAGTGTAACAGCAGCAGTAACAAGCAGAGAGAGGAGAGAGAGAGTAGCGAGGCCGTCTCCGAAGCGTGGCTTTTCCGAGGAGAGAGAGATAGATGAGAGATTGGTTTATCCCTCCTTGGTTGTTGCACAGAGAGAGAGAGAGAAGAGAGAGAGAGAGAGAGATAGAGAGAAGAGAGAGAGAGAGAGGAAAGAGAGAGAGGAGGAAGAGAGAGAGAAGAGAGAGAGAGAGAATCCTTCGGTAAGAGTGAATTATATTACGGATACAGCGCGATGTGAAGCCGAGCGAAGCGAAGGAGTGGTAAAGGTGATAAGGCGAGGCCGGAGGTTCGCCTGCGGGCGTATGCGTAGCGTGCGTGCGTGCTGTTTGCGTTGCGTGTGTGCGTGCGTGCTGCTGTGTGCACGCAATGTGTGTGCAGAGAGCAAGGTTCCTCACGTGTCCTGGTTCCACGCGTGGTGTGGGAGTCGCTACGTCTGGGTTAGGGTTACGACGTAAAACTACAAACAACAACAACAATAGCAAACAGCAAGGCAGGGCAGCAGTTAAAGCTAGCCAAGCGCGAAGCAGTCGTAAGCTACGTAGTAGTAGCAGGCAGCAGCAGCAGCAGGCAGCAGCATGCACGCAGCCCAGGGCACACAAAACCCCCGCAGCATCAGCAGCAGCAGCAGCAGCCCAGCACGTTTAAGAAGCATTTAGACAACAGCAGCAGTAACAGAGCCAGTTAACAGCCCAGCATTAGCAAGCAGTCACAACAGCAAGCAGCAACACAACGCAGTAACAGCGAGCCAATGTGAGCAGGCAGTAACGAACGAGCCAGGCAGCAAGCAGCACAGTTAGCGGAGAATAACACAGCAGGCAGCAACAGCAGCCAACAGCAGCGACCCAGCACTTTCAACGTTAATAGGGTCGGTAATATTTCATCGGAGGGGTAAAACACGCAGCCGTGTGTACGTGCCATACGTAACGCGTTGCAGTAGCGTAGTGGCAGCGCGCCCGCACCGTTCTGCTAAATTGTGTGAAGAGTGAGAGAACAGAGGCCGTAGCAATGGTGGCTGCGTCGCGTGCGTGCCCCGCTGCATGCTTGTTGTGCGTGCTCTGGGTTGTGCGTGCCATGTGTGGCGTGCGTGCGTGGCGTCTGCGAGGCGTGCTTGCTCGTGCTGAGTGGGGGGGGCGTGATTGCTGTGATGGTGCTCGTGGTGCGTGCGTGCGTGCCGGCGTCGTGGTGTGCTGCGTGCGCTGGCTGCGCAAGTGTGGTGTCTGCTAGCTCCGCGAGTTGGGTGCGTGTACTCGCGCTCATCGCTCCTGTCGGGCACGCATGCGCAGTCTTCGTTCTTCTGTGTTTGTCTGCCCTTTCCCGATCTTCCTCCCTCCTCCCTTCTCCCTCCACATTTCCCTCCCCGTTCTTTTCACCTTCCTCTTCTTACATTTCCTCCGTCTCCTCCCGTTCTCCTTCCTCCTCCCCTCTCCACATCTTTCCTTCCCCGCTCCCCCACCACATTCTCCCCCTCCACCTCCTCCCTCCCTATTTCCCTTCCCGTTCTCCTACCCCTCCCACCTCCGCCTCCTGTACTTGCTGCCCTCCCCCCCTTCAATCCCTCTCGCCCTCCCTCCCTAATTTCCCTCCTCCGGTTCTCGCTACCCCTCCGCACCCTCCAATTCCCCTTTCTTCCCTCCCCCTTCCTCCCGCTCTACCCTCCTTCACTATTTTCCCTCGACCGTTTCCTTTGCTACCACCTGTCCACCGTCCTTCCCCTTCCTCCCTCCCCCCTTCTCTCCGTCCCGCCGCTCCTCCCTATTTCCGCTTCCGTTCTCCTACCCCTCCCATCTCCGTCCTCCTTACTCCCTCCCCCTTCATCCCGCTCCCCTCCCTCCCTAAATTCCCTTCCGTTCTCCTGACAACGCTCCCACCTCCCTTTCCCCGCTTCTTGCCCTCCCCCTGTCCCTCCCTCCCCGCTCTCTTCCCTAATTATCCGCGCTTCCCTTCTCGCTACCGCCTTCCACCTCCCTCCCCCTCCTTCTTCCCCCTTCCTCCCGCTCCGCCTGCGCCTCCCTATTTCCCCTTTCCGTTCCCCTACGCTCCCCCACCTCCCTCCCCCTTCCTCCGCTCCTTCCCTCCCTCGGCGTGGCAGGGCGTCTGGTCTGGGAGCGTTCGTCACAGCGCGAGGTTCACCAGAGTCTGAGTCTGGTTTGCGTCGAGTTCTGTTTACGTGTCTTCGGCCAAACATGTCTTCGGGACTACGTCCGCGACATCAGCATCTCGCTCGATTTCACGTTCTGACGGTCTCGCCAAGTTTCGATCACGGGGTCGATGTACCGGTTAGCAAAACACGCCCAATGTCGCCCAGTCTATGTGTATGCCGGCGCCGTGGCGATGTGCGCTTACAGTGCGTGTGTGACGTACTGCGTGTGTGCGTACGTTCGTGCGTCTGCGGTGTGTCGTACGTGGCGTCGTGCGTGCGTGCGTTGTGCGTGGCGCCTGAGCATTCCGTGTTTGCTCGGGGGTATTGCATTACCCGTGCGCAGTGTTCGCACAGGAACATCTAATTTGCATGCCGTAGAAAAATTTCTCCGCTGTCTGATCGTTATCGTTTCTTCTTTCAATTCGTTCGTCGTCACCTCAAAATGCTGTTATATTATGTTCGGCGAGTTGTGGTGAGTGTGTGTGTATGGGTAGGTGTGAGCAGTAAGACTGAGTATGAATGAGATGCCAGGCATGCGTGTTGCTGTGTGTGTGTGTGCGCTGCGCTGTGGTGTGTGTGTGTGTGCGTCATTGTGTGTTGCGTGGCGTGGGCGTGGCATTGCATCGCGTGCGTGTTGTGTGTGTGTGTGGTGGGGGGTGTATGTATTATGATATTATTATTATATATAAAGATAGTGTGTGTTTGGTGTGTCTGTTGTGTGTGGTGTGTGTGTGTGTGTGTGTGTGTGTGTGTGTGTGTGTGTGTGGTTGTGTTGATTGTGTCGGGGCGTGCGTTGCGTGCGTGCGCGCGTGCGCGTGCGCCGTGGTGTGTGTGTGTGTGTGTGTCTGTGTGTGTGTGTGTTGTGTGCTGTGTGTGTGTGTGTGTATGTATGTGTGTGGTGTGTGTGTGTGTGTGTTAGGTGTAGTGTGTGTGGTGATGCGTGCGTACGTGCGTGCTTTGGCGTGTGTGTGTGCGGGCGGAGGGTGTATATGATTACGGATATGACTATCGCTATCTATATATAGTATATATAAGAGGGTATAGTATATCGAGTGTGTGTTGTGTGGGGGGGGGGGGTTATATATATATATATGTGTCGGTGTGGTGCTGTGTGTGTGTGTGTGGTGTGTGTAATGGTGTGTGGTGTGAGTGTGTGTGTGTGTGTGTGTGGTGTGTGTGTCGTGTGATTGTGTCGTGTGTGCGTGCGCTGCGTGCGGTGCGTGCATGTAAGGCGTGCGCGCGCCGCGGTGTTTGTGTATCAGTATTAGGGTGAGGGTCGTGTGGTGAGCACGAGTGACAGCAGCTCTCGAAGCGTGTGGCTAACTAGAGAGACGAGCGCAAAGCGAGAAATGGCAGAGGCGGCCAGGCGTTCGAACCTATCCTAGGGCGCAGGTCTCTCTCTTAATCTTTCTCTTTAGCTCCCTCTCTCCTCTCTCTACTCATCGTCTCAGCCTCTCTCGCCGTCTCTCTCTCATCCTCGTCTGCTCTCTCTCCTCGTCTCCCTCTCTCTCTCTGCTCTCGAGCTCGTTTGCTGCTCGCTCTCGCGATCCTCGGCCCGGCTCTCTTCATCTCTCTCTCTTCTCTTCCTCCCGGCTCTCGTCCTCTCTCTCATCTAGCGAATCACCAAGCCTGTGATGACAAGGCAGGGGTGGCATGCACCCCGTAGGTTTATCATCCCAATCGTAACTCTCTATACAGCGCTCTCTGCTCTTCGTCTATCTCTATTCTCTCCATTCTTCTTCGCTCTCTCTCTATCTCTATCTCTGATCGCGGCATCCTCTCTCGCGTCGCTCTCCCGTCATCTCTAATCTCTATCTGCTGAATTCTCCATCTCTCTCTCGCTCTCTCCTATCTCATATTCGTCTTATTCTCCATCTCTCGCTCCCTCTCTCCTCCGCTCTCGTCTCTCCGCTTGTTCGGCTCTCTCGCTTGCTCTCTTTCGCGCTCTCACTCTCTCTCGCACTCTCTCTCTCTCGCTCTTGCTCTTTCTATCTATCTTTCACTCTCGCTCTCGCTCTCTTTCGCTTTCGCTCTCACTCTCGCTCTTTCTCTCTATCTCTCATCCTCGCTCTCTCTCTCTCTCACACACATACTTTTTCTCTCTCTGTATCTCTCTTTGTATCTGTCTCTCCCCTCTCTTTCCAGACCCTCCCCAGCTCTCTTCTCTTACCACTCGCCTTAGCTCTCTTTCACTCTCTCGTGCTTCTCGAATCTCTATCTCCGCATCTCTTTCTCTTTCTTTTTCTTCCTATTTCCTCTCTTACTGTTTCTCTCTCCCTCTCTATTCATTAAATAATGGGGGGATTAGGCATGATTATTTTTTCTCGATTTGTCTTGGCTGACAAAGCCAACATGAAGCTAGAGGACGATAATGCACATTTAACTGCAGTCGTTCTGCGTGTCGATATTTTTCCTATATACGGCTGGAATTTCCGTGTATGCTATGTGGTGTATAATGAGGAAC
>NW_014581829.1:0-560 GCF_000485595.1 Priapulus caudatus
GTGTGTGTGTGTGTGTGTGTGTGACTGCGTGCGTGCGTGCGTGCGTGCGTGCGTGCGTACGCGCGTGCCCTCTCCCTCTCAATAACTCGCCGGATGCGTGCATTGCGCGATATTAAAAAAACCGCATTAAACGTTCAACGTGCAGTCAACGTCAGTTCCGGTACACATGAGGTCACGACAATGACGCTGTCGTCATTTCCTTCAGCTTCTTTGGCAGTCGCTTCCATTCATTGTCGACGAATCAACGTCCGATGCAGTAATCACGTGATCATGTATAGCAGTGTAATAAAACAATAGACCATCAGTTACGTTATCGTACATACAACGTGCATATATATAAATTTATGCATATGGTAGAGGGAGAGCAAAAGAAAGAGACAGGAGGAGAGAGGCAGATGGAGAAATGTGTGAAAGAGAGAGCGCGCGCGAGAGAGGGAGAGAGAAAAGGGGGTAGAGGATGGGTGAGAGAGAGACAGATAGATAGATAGATAGATAGATAGATAGATAGATAGATAGATAGATAGATAGATAGATAGATAGATAGATAGATAGATAGATAG
>NW_014581829.1:2346-2729 GCF_000485595.1 Priapulus caudatus
AGAGGGCGAAAGAGAGAGAGAAAATAAGTTAGAGAGAAAGAGAGAGTTAGAGAGAAAGAGAGAGAGAAAGAGAGAGTTAGAGAGACAGAAAGAGTTAGTGAGAGAGCGAGAGAGAGAGAAAAGAAAGACTCTTTGTTAAGGACGGGGACATCGAGAGAGGATGAGGAGGAGGATGGATGTCGGAGATCACGAGGGAGAAGGCATCGCTGTGTGAACATAATTGAAGAGAGTGGACGTATGATGAGAGAGCGAGGAGGAAAGAAAGAGAGAGGGAGAGAGAGAGAGGAAGAAAGAGAGAGAGGGAGAGAGAGAGAGAGGAAGAAGAGAGAGAGGAGAGAGAGAGAGAGAGAGAGAAGAAGAGAGAGAAGAAAGAGAGAGAGAGA
>NW_014581829.1:4206-5236 GCF_000485595.1 Priapulus caudatus
AGAGAGAGAGAGAGAGAGAGAGAGAGAGAGAGAGAGAGAGCGAGAGAGAGAGATAATATGGGGAGCATGTCGCAGAGAGCGTGTCTGTGTGTCAGAGTCAGCGTGACAGAGAGAGATATATATATATTGCGAAGGCGAACGCAAAAAGCAGAGCGAAAGAAGAAAGGCATGAACATGAAAGCGAGACAAATAAGACGACGGAGATGCGAACGACTTAAAATTAAATGGAGAGCAGGGTGGCAACACGGAGATAGGGTTAACTCAGGGTTCTTCTTGTCGGGTTTCACCAGCCCGCTGTGTTGATAACTTCGTGTGTGTATGCCCCGCGGGGTTCTGAATCCGCCAGCTTCATGGCGGGAGGCTGAGGAAAGGTTTGATTGCTGCATCCGCATCCCCGCATCCCTGCCTCTCTGCTGAATGCTATTGCAAATTGATCGGCAAGGCGCAAAATGAAAAAAAGCTGTACGATGTGGAGTTGTCGTGCATGCAGGGATGTAGGCACACTCACGCAGACACACACACGCACACACACACACACACGCACACNGAGACGAGAGAGAGAGAGAGAGAGAGAGAGAGAGAGAGAGAGAGAGAGAGAGAGAGAGAGAGAGAGAGAGAGAGAGAGAGAGAGAGAGAGAGAGAGAGAGAGAGAGGAGAGAGAGAGAGCAATAGGGAGAGAGGGGAAGAAAGAGAGAAGCCATTCAGGCAAGCTTCATCCGTCATGGGATGCGGCAGCAGCATCAGCATCAGTACCATCGCCGCAGCCTCACACAGAACAGGATAATCACAGGGAATTGCACGCGACTAGTGATGCATTCAGAAATAAAAAAAGGAATAATGAGAGAGAAAGAGAGAGAAAGGGAGTATGAGAGAGAGCGGTATGAGTCGGTGCAATGCGAAAAGGGCAAAGAGGGACGGCGAGAGAGAGTGAGAGAGAGAGAGAGAGAGAGAGAGAGAGAGAGAGAGAGAGAGAGAGAGAGAGAGAGAGAGAGAGAGAGAGAGAGAGAGAGAGAGAGAGAGAGAGAGAGAG
>NW_014581829.1:6919-7389 GCF_000485595.1 Priapulus caudatus
TGTGTGTGTTTGTGTGTGTGCGTGCGTGCGTGCGTGTGTGTGTGTGCGTGCGTGTGTGTGTGTGTGCGTCCGTGTGTGTGTGCGTGTGTATGTGTGTGTAGCATTACCCTGAATACATACGCCACTGTCTAGCTTTACCCTGAACACAGACGACTCTAACTTATAATGGATTCAGGCAGTCACTTTCTTGCTGATAAATGCACCTGGGCACCTCCCCTTCCTCTTTGCTTTCAAAAATATGTCATCATGAATGCTTATCACGCGGCAGTACTTAGTCCAAAATGTCACGACTTTTTGCAGCAGGAGAATTCACTCATACATTCACTCATACATTTCTCGGTTTCATGATGTTTCTGTCAGCGCTCATGATTTTCTGCCAACATTTCCCCGCTCGCTCTCTCTCTCTCTCTCTCTCTCTCTCTCTCTCTCTCTCTCTCTCTCTCGCTCTCTCTCTCTCTCTCTCTCTCTCT
>NW_014581829.1:9243-9518 GCF_000485595.1 Priapulus caudatus
CCTCTATCTACCTGTATCTACCTGTATCTACCTGTATCTACCTACACCTACCTGTATCTACCTGTATCTACCTGTATCTACCCGTACACACACCTGTCCGTAGATGAGGCTAAGCTGTAGTTAGCTGCTGACTTCATTCACGGCCGGGTGTCTGTGAATTATTTACTCTGTGAAGATTTCATTAATACTGGATTACGCTCGTGCACCTGCCTGCAGCAGCTCACCTGTGAAGCTTACCTGCCTGCAGCAGCTTACCTGTGAAGCCTACCTGTGAA
>NW_014581830.1:0-5785 GCF_000485595.1 Priapulus caudatus
GCATTCCTGTTCTTTCTCTCCCCTTTTCTCCCTCCTCCTCTATTCCCTTCCCCGCGTGGCATTCCTGTTCTTTCTCTCCCCTTTTCTCACTCCTCCATCCCTCCCCACTCCTTTCCCCCTCTCCCTCCTCCTCTATTTCCTTCCCCGTGCGCGGTGTACCTGGCTTTGATGATGGGCAGGTGAGTACGGTGAAGATGGAGGGGTCGGCGTACCTGGCTTTGATGATGGGCAGGTGAGTACGGTGAAGATGGAGGGGTCGGCGTACCTGGCTTTGATGATGGGCAGGTGAGTACGGTGAAGATGGAGGGGTCAGCGTACCTGGCTTTGATGATGGGCAGGTGAGTACGGTGAAGATGGAGGGGTCGGCGTGTCCGTACGAGACAGTGTTCATGCTCATGAAGTTATCCATGTCGTACTTGTACGGCGCGTAGTTGCCGTGCCAGGCGACGACGTCAAACGGCGAGTGATCCTGAAACAACAGAGCATTCGGCGTCGATGAACGAATCCCGTGTCGATGCTCGTCGAAAATTTCGTTCTCGAGAAATTTTTTGTATGTTTTTTTTTGCGTCGAAATCGTACGTTTCCTTTAAGTTTTAGTTTTGCAGAAATCGTACGTTTCGTTGAAATTTTGGTTTCGTCGAAAATTTGTTTCGTCGCGATTGCGAACTTTATCGAAATCGTACATTTCTTGAAGTTTCGATTTTGACCAAATTGCGAATTTCCTAAACACTGTCAACTTTACGACGAAAATGTGCATTTGAGGTTCTGAAATTTATGCCACAGCGCACACACTTCTTTCAGCGTCATTGTTTTCTTACCTTACTGCTATACTTTCGGCGTTTAACAAAATTCCCGACTACAGTTGGTATAATTCTACGAAGTAGAGTCACGCAGGAGGAAAGGCGAAGATGTGTGGGTGGGAGCCTGATGTACCATTTATTGGGGGAGGGGTTTTAATAGCTGAGTGGGCTGGGGACCGGGCCATAAACACCATTTATTTGGAGAGGGGTGTTGAATTAGCTGAGTGGGTTGGGTCCATAACACACATTTATTGGAGGGTTTGAATATCTAGATGGTGTAGCATCAATACACCATTTATTTGGGGGGGGTTTATATTTCTAGCATAGTGGGCATACACACCTATTATATTGAGAGAGCGGGTTTGCATATATCTAGATGGGTGCAGAGTCATAATCACCAGTGTATTGGCGGGGTTTGAATATCTAGATGGTGGTAGCATAACACACCATTTTATTGGGGAGGGGTTTGAATATCTAGATGGTGGCCAGCATAAACACACCATTTTATTGAGGGGAGGGCTTGCATAGCTCGAGGGCGTGCGGCATAATACACCAGTTTATGGGCGGCAGGCGGTTTGATATCGTGATAGTGGGGGCAAGTACACACCAATTTATGTGAGCGGGAAGGGTTTTAATATCTAGCATGGTGGTAGATAACCACCAGTTATTGAGGGCGGGGGAGGCAGGGCGTGTTGAATAGCCTGAGGCGGTGCGGGCACTAACACACCATTTATTTTGGGGGGGGGGGGTTGATAAGTTGACAGTGGAGCCGCTAACACGCATTTTGTGTGGGCGAGACGGGAGGGTGTAAGATAAGGCTGCACCTGCCCACTGTATTAAATGCTTCAAACATTTTTCAAAAACAGAAAAAGAAAGAACAGTAAACGTCGAGTGAGATACAGGCCAGCAGGGGGCGGCCACATTCGGCAGCAGAGCGGTGCTGCCACAAACACAGCGGCGCAGCGCGACAAGTTTGGAGCACAGCCGTGATTGGCTGGCAGATGCGCGCACCAAGTTCGCAAGACTGGGTGCATGCCTCGGCCAGGAGGGCGCCACACGGAGTCAGCAGAGAGCGCCACCGATGCCGGCCAGGGGGCGCGCGCCGCTGCACGTTACCTGGAGCGCGAGAACAGGTGGCCCTGGTACTTGTGACGACTGGCGTACTCGTTCGACGTCCAGATCCTCGAACCACGCGCGCTGGCGTGAGAATAGTCCGCGGCGGTTCGCGAGCTCCCAGTTAGCACCTGCGCTACGAGCATTGGTCGTTAATTACGGACGCGAGCGGGGGGCAGATAGGTCGTTAAACTAGCACGCGCGATGGTATGTTGGTGGCGAGCTGTTAATAGAGCGCGGCCGTTAATTAACGGACAGAGCGGGGGGGTCAGTTAACGAGCGTGCGGCATGTGAGTTGGGCAGGCTGTTAACGAGCAGATGCTAATAGAGAATTAGATGGTTAATTACAGGCCTAGGTGTTTTTTTTGTTTTTTTTTTTCTTTAACGAGCAGATTAAATTAACGAGCACAGCCGTTAATTACAGGGTGGTTACACGCATGCAGATAATAACGAGCACAACCATATAATACAGAGCTGTGTTACGAGCACAACCGTGTAATTACGGGCAGGTCTTTTACGAGCAGCATGCTAATTATTGGTAGGGTGTAACGAGCACATCATTAAGTTAGCGGGCAGGTTG
This sequence comes from Priapulus caudatus, assembly GCF_000485595.1. Lineage (NCBI taxonomy): Eukaryota > Metazoa > Priapulida > Priapulimorpha > Priapulimorphida > Priapulidae > Priapulus > Priapulus caudatus. The sequence continues at coordinate 2,494 of NW_014581830.1, forward strand.
TAACGGCATCGAACATTAAAAAGACGGTTAACGAGCCGTTGGAGGTGCATTATGGCTGGCATTATAATGGAGCCATGGCTGTTAACTAGTGGGTAAACATTAGTGAAAAAGGTGTTAATTACGAACAGCTATTAAAACGTAAACGGTGATGTTAAATAACAAACAGGAGCTTTTTAAAGCTTACATGTGTTAATTTACAAATCAGCCGTATTAAAAGAAAAGAGTTGAAACGAAAAGACCGTTAACGCCAGCTTGGAGGGATATGGCAGCATTAAATGGCATGGGCTGTTGATAGTGGCCGTAAACATTAGTGAAAGTGTTAATTACGAACAGCCCTATTAGAGTAAAGTGTGTTAAATACAAACAGAGTTTAAAGTACAGGTGTGTTCATTACAAACAGGCTATTAAGTAGCAGGCTGTGTTACATACGAACAGCGTATTAAAGTACAGGGGTGTAAATTTATGAACAGGTATTAAAGTAGAGCTGTTGTTAAATTACGAACAGGTGATTAAGAGTACAGGCTGTGGTTAACTTAACAAACAGGTATTAAAGTACAGGTGTGTTAAATACAAACAGGTATTAAAGTACAGGTGTGTTAAATACGAACAGGTATTAAAGTACAGGTGTGTTAAATATGAACAGGTATTAAAGTAGAGGTGTGTTAATTACGAACAGGTATTAAAGTACAGGTGTGTTAATTACAAACAGCTATTAAAGTACAGGTGTGTTAATTACGAACAGGCATTAAAGTACAGGTGTGTTCAATACGAGCAAACATTAACGAGCACTGGGTGTTATAATTACATGCAGGCATTAACGAGATGCATTAATTACAGATGGATATTAACGAGGAAATCGGCAGAGGCGTTAATGAGGACAATGCAGGTATTAGCGAGGCGGCGAGGTCTTAACGAAAGAAACACCATTAACGACAATGTGGTAAATTATGAAAAATAACGTCTGCCGCGATATTTGCGATATGTTCATCGGAACTCAACAAAACTGCCATCAAATGCTGACGTGGACGATCGACGATCGTTGGCAATCGGTAATTAATACAAAAAACACTAACGCCGCGATGCGATTACAATGCAGGATATTTCACACGGTATTTGACGCCTCAGAATTACAGTACGAGATGTGTGTAAATTGTTGTGAGAGGCGAGGTCAGAGTTCATCCCGGGACCACACTACCCCGGCTCTCTCTCACGCATCTTATCTCCCGCCAACATAACACCAGGAGCCGGTTTCACGAAGCGTAATCAAGTCCTTAATCATGATTAAACCACTAATCATTATTAACCTCCCGTAATTAAGTTGAAGTGACTGTTTCACAAAGCGTAATTAACTTTAATCATGATTAAGTTAATCACAACATTTAATTCTACTCAGGAGCATGATAAAAGCCACTAATCATAATTAGTTGCTAGTACTAGTAGTACTAGTAGTATGTAGGTAGTACTGGTACAGTAGGTATGCTGCAGATTTTACAATTGGAAATTTTACTTCCCTTTTATCCCAAGGAAATTTAAATTATCTAAGATTAGCTGTAGTAATTATAATTGCAAATTAACTCCTTTTCAGGTAGGCCCCTACCGTTTTGTAGGTACTTTTTGCGTTGTCCGCCATTCTTAATACAGTGTAATTCGTGTTTAAGTCGGCTAATTATGTGATTAGTTAAATATGTAATTAAATCACTTCGTGAAACAGATTTTTAAGTATGATTAACGAATCATAATTACGGGAGGGTAGTCATACGATTAGCGATTTAATTATTATTAAAGTTAATCACGCTTCGTGAAACCGGCCCCAGGAATGTGTAATATAGGTATATAATACGTTCGAAGCTATAACCACATAATGAGAACAGGTATCGATACAAGGTGAAGGTGAGGGCAAGTTGGACTCATAGGGTCTATGTCCCCCAGGGTACTATCGGAAGGTAGCCTGGGTACGGTTCGATATATCGGAACGTACCCTGGTAACTATCTGATATGGTTAGGGTTAGTGTTAGGGATAGGGAGTAGGCGACTCCCTAGACTCGTTAGTGGAGTAGGCGAGGTACGGTCCGGCATATTAGATAGTACCAGGGTACGTTAATTCCGATATATCGAACCGTACCCAGGGTACCCTCCGATAGTACCCTGGCAGACATAGACCCTATCAGCGCAAGTTGGATGTACAGCGGTATTTCTGATGTCATCGTTATTGAGTTTCACGTAATAAATCATAGGCACGGAAATGTTGAATTTCTTGTGTTTTGAGCGAGTCATACTCCTCTATATTACACACTCCTGATAACATCAGAGGGCGCCACCAGGCGAACGACGCGGCGGGACGTCAACGGCGGCGCCACCTACCGATCGGTCCGAGGTTGGGCAGCGTGAAATGGCCGGAGAAGATCTCAAGTACGTATCCTCGCGACGGTCCCTCCACCTCCACCGCAAACCTGATTCCCATCTGTAACGCACGCACAATACATTACACACGCACGCACGCACGCACAATACATTACACACGCACGGCACAGCAGCGCACCGCGGCGGCCGGTGAACCACGCACGGCCACGCAGCACGCACGACGAGCAGCGCACGCACGCACGCACGCGACGCCACAGCACTCGCGACGGTCGCTCACCTCCAGCTGAAACCTGATCCCATCTGTAACGCACGGCAAATATCAATTACACACGCGACGCACCACCGCACGCGACACGCAACAATACATTACACACGCACGGCACGCACCGCAGCGCAACGGCACGCACGCACGGCACTGCACGCACCGCCAACGAATACATTACCACGCACGCACGCACGCACACGCGATGTCGCCCTCCAGCTCCAGCGCGCAAAAACGCTGATTCCGCATCTGTAACGCACCGCACTGGAATACATTACACACGCACGCACGCACAGCCACGCAACGCACGCACGCACGGCACGCACCGACATACATTACACACGCCACGCACGCAACGCACGCGAACGCACGCACTCACGCACGCACGCCACGCACGCACTCACGCAGGGCGCACGCCCACCGCCGACGGTCGCCTCAACCTCCACCAGCAGAACTGGATTCCCATCTGTAATCGGCACGCACAATGACATTACAACATGCCACGCACGCACGCACGGCACGAATACATTACACACCACCGCACAATAGCATTACAACACCACGCACGCACACATGAACAATTACATCACGCACGGAGCAACGCACGCGACGCACGCACGCCACGCACCGCAACGAATACGTTATACACGCACGAATACATTGACAGCA
>NW_014581830.1:8374-9905 GCF_000485595.1 Priapulus caudatus
TTATTGGGGGAGGGGTTTGAATATCTAGATGGTATAGTAACATAACACACCATTTATTTGGGGGAGGGTTGAATAAGTTGATAGTGGAGCCGTAACACGCATATTGTGTGGGCGAGAGGGAGGGTGTAAGAAGGCTGCACCTGCCCCTGTATTAAATGCTTCAAAATTTTCAAAACAGAAAAGAGAAAGAACAGTAAACGTCGAGTGAGATACAGGCCAGCAGGGGGCGCCACATTCGGCCAACAGAGGATGCTGCACAAACCAGCGGCGCACGGACAAGTTTGGAGCACACTGTGATTGGCTGGCAGATGGCGCCACAATCGGCCAGGAGGGGTGCCATGCTCGGCCAGGAGGGGGCGCCACACGGATCAGCAGAGAGCGCCACGATCGTCCGGCAGGGGGCGCCGCGCGCTGCACGTACCTGGAGCGCGACGAACAGGTGGCCCTGGTACTTGTTGACGACGGCGTACTCTTCGACGTCCCGATCCTCGAACCACGCGCGCGGCGTGAGAAAGTCGCGCGGGTTCGCGAGCCCGTTAGCACCTGCGCTAACGAGCATGGCTGTTAATTACGGACGAAGCGGGGAGGGGGGTCGTTAACGAGCACGCGGATGTTAGTTGTGGGCGAGGGTGTTAATGAGCGCGGCCGTTAATTACGGACAGAGCGGGGGGGTCGTTAACAAGCGTGCGGATGTGAGTTGGGGGCAGGCGTTAACGAGCAGATGCTAATGAGAATAGTGTTAATTATTACAGGCAGGTGTTAACGAGCAGATAATAACGAGCACAGCTGTTAATTACAGGGTGTTAACGAGCAGATAATAACGAGCACAACCATTAATTACAGGCTGGTGTTAACGAGCACAACCGTTAATTACGGGCAGGTCTTTACGAGCAGATGCTAATTATTGGTAGGGTGTAACGAGCACATCATTAATTAGGGGCAGGTTGTAACGAGCATGAACATTAATTAAGAAAAGACGTTAACGAGCTTGGAGGTGATTATGGGCAGGCATTAAATGAGCATGGCTGTTAATAGTGGGTAAACATTAGTGAAAGGTGTTAATTACGAACAGCTATTAAAGTACAGGTGTGTTAAATACAAACAGGTGTTAAAGTACAGGTGTGTTAAATACAAACAGGTGNCCCCTCCCCTCCCCTCCCCTCCCCCTCCCGCATGCGCAGCCTCCGTACCGATCAATCATCGACGCGTTGCAGGCGTAGATATGGATCGCGAGACCGTTCCTCGTCATCGCGTCCCCGGCACCCGCCAGCGTGTGCAGGCCCTGAAACAAGTGAACAATCGCACACATCGCACGAGTTTTTAGTGAAATTTTTTTCGAGAATCTAGAAACTCGCCGAAGCTGACGTCAGCCCTTCCCATCATCGCTTCGTTCGCAACTAAGCGTTCGAATTGCTAACTTTCTCCTTTCTAAGACCTGACCTCCGTATATATCCATCTATGTTACGAAAAGAAGGTAATAAGTAGAAGAATAATTCATCGACGACACAAACGTCAGTACATTACTCTATGA
>NW_014581830.1:10535-11576 GCF_000485595.1 Priapulus caudatus
TATCATTAATTACTATTTATTAATTAGTAATAATTAAAGGTATAGGTACGTTCCTCCACAACACAAACGTCGGCGCGACGACCGGCGCGCGGTGCTGCGACCTTCACCTCGACAAAGTCGACCTTGGCATCGTCCGCCGGAAGGTCGAACGGCTTCCACCGCAGCTGGCTGGGGTTGGGGTCGTTGTCGCCCCACGCGTCGCTCACGTTGTTGTGACAGAAGAAGCGGCGGAACGGCTTGTGGGCGACGGCCGGCCGGATCCGGTACAGCCAGCTGCAACGACGACGACGACGACGGAGACACGTGAGCGGCGCCACCTGCTGGTGGTCGCGGACGCGTCACGGGGAAACGACGCGGGTGAGGTGCGGCGGGCTTTGATGACGAGCGACGCGTGAGACGAGTGAGCGGCGCCCCCTGCTGGTGGCCGGAAGAGGCGGCGGAGGAGAGGGATCGCTAGGGAAACCGCGCGGATGCGGTACAGCCAGCCGTAACAACGAGCGATGAGTGAGCGGCGCCCCCTGCTGGTGGCCGAACAAGTTAAGAGAACCCCCCCCTAACAGGTAAAAAGATTAAGCTTGCAGAGGGCTAACTAGACAGATTAAATCTAGAGCTCTTTTTAAATCGAATTAAAAAATTTACAGTTAAAATTAAATCTCTAACGGGGATATTAAATCCTACAGCAGGAGGCAGATCAGGAACGAGGACACGGGCGCGGCTATAGCTGTGATTAACGACGCACGACAAGTGAACGCACCTGCGCTGGTTCGTCTCGCGCGGACAAGTGAACGCGCTTCCGGAGAGCTGCTCGGCGTATAGGCCGTACGGACATTTCTGCGGCGTGATCTGGTGAAGGAGAGAAAATTCGCGTTTGAGTCGTGCATAGCTCGCAAAATATAACACATATAATACACACACGTCTATACAAATACTAATACATACACATGTATACACATGTACAATACATACGTCTATACAAATACTATATACATACACATGTACAATACATACGTCTATACAAATACTATATACATACACATGTAC
>NW_014581831.1:0-294 GCF_000485595.1 Priapulus caudatus
CTCTCTCTCTCTCTCTCTCTCTCTCTCTCTCTCTCTCTCTCCTTTATATTTCTTATTGATCTATCTACTTATCTATCTATCTATCTATCTATCTATCTATCTATCTATCTATCTATCTATCTATCTATCTATCTATCTATCTATCTATCTATCTATCTATCTATCTATCTATCTATTTACCTACCTACCTACCTACCTACCTACCTATACCTACCTAGGACCTACCTACCTACCTACCTACCTACCTACCTACCTACCTACCTACCTACCTATACCTACCTAGGACCTACCTAC
>NW_014581831.1:1006-24644 GCF_000485595.1 Priapulus caudatus
TATGTGTATCATAATTATGTATAATGTTAGATATTATCAAGTATGTGTATCATAATTATGTATAATGTTAGATATTATCATGTATGTGTATCATAATTATGTATAATGTTAGATATTATCATGTATGTGTATCATAATTATGTATAATAATCACATGTACTATTCCCTCTCATGTACAATCACCCCTAATGTATAATGTCACCTTTGACCTTTCACCTTTTTGACATTTTACCTAATGTACAGTGATCCCTGACCTTTCACCTTTGACGGACAGTGCCCCTGACCTTTGCCCTCTAATGTTCAGTGACCCCTGATCNATATCACCAGTATGCCGGATATCTCAATACATAACATTTTAAGCTCAATCTACATGGCTAATTACAACATTCCTGTATTTGAGCTATGCATAACTTTTCGACTCCACACATTTTGGTGAAATAATGGCGCGCAATCTTTTAAAGTTGGCCGCCATACGGGCAGTTTGGCAAAGTGACCCGAAAGTCCATCAAGTGATTTTGGGACACTTCATATATCAGGCTAACCAAAAATCCATGTTGGATCTTGTTCACCTCCTTGTAATGAAACCCAAATTTTGGAGGGCTGGCTCGACTATTGTTAAATAATCACATGTGATGACCTGTCATGTAAAAATGTTAATAGTATTCATGTATGTGTATCATAATTTAATGTATAATGTTTTAGATGATTATCATGTATGTGTATTCATTAATTATGTATAATGTTGTAGATATTATCATGATATGTGTATCATAATTATGTATAATGTTAGATATTATCATGTAGGGGCCTATGTGTATCATAATTATGGTATAATGTTAGATATTATCATGTATGTGTATCATAATTATGTATAATGTTAGATATTATCATGTATGTGTATCATAATTATGTATAATGTTAGATATTATCATGTATGTTATATATTATGTATAATGTTAGATATTATCATGTATGTGTATCATAATTATGTATAATGTTAGATATTATCATGTATGTGTATCATAATTATGCGTATATGTTAGATATTATCATGTATGGTATTCTTCATAATTATGCCCTTAAATGTTAGTATATTATTCATGTATGTGTATCATAATTTATTATAATGTTAGATATTTATTCATGTATGTGTATTTCATGAATTATGTATAATGTTAGATATTATCATGTATGTGTATCATATTATGTATAATGCCGATCACATGTTTATTCCCTCTCATGTACCATGTTAGATATTATCATGTATGTATATCAATAATTATGTATAATAATCACATGTACTATCTCCCTCTCATGCTACCATATTAGATATTATCATGTAATGTGTATCATAATTATGTATTAATAATCCATACATGTACTATTCCCTCCTTCATGTACCTATTAGATTATCATGTATGTCAGAGCAGATAATACACAAAGAGTGGCGGAGCCGATTCCTGCATTGTTAACCGACTTTTTCTTCATCAAAATCTATGCCACAATAAAGCAACAAGTGTATACGTCCCAGGTTAGTTTATGACCACTAATCACTCACCGTCATGTGTACTGACTATCGTTTAATATATTTTGCTAGCGTATTGCCTTGTAAATCGTAATCTTGCACGAGCTGAATTCGATAAATTTACGCAAAAATGGCCGAGCTTTTTGCGGAGGTGGTTTAGACAATATTAAAGCTATCGCTGCGCCAAATATTGTAGCAACGGACGGTTTTCCAAATATTGCGTTGCCCGAGATAGGGACTTAATCGTACTTGAATTACCTGCGGCGTGCGTAATGTGATTACTTACTCCAAACTACTACAGAGAATATTGTTATTATTGTATGTATTCTTATGTAAGCGATAGTATGTCACATTTCTTTGTCTGCCGTATCGACAATAACTGAGCAGCGTCTCCCAGGTTCTGTCACGAGAATCGAAAATTCGAAATTTAGATTGCTCTCAACCCTAGTCGGGGCAGCGAATGATTTTGGAACCCCCCCCCCACCCCGTCCGTTGCTATTATAGCGGCCGATAGCTTCTTAAAATAATGGCTAAAACAGGTCATAGCAAACAGCGGTAAAGTCGTAGCGAATTCAGCTCGTGCAAGATTACGATTTAGCAGCAATAGCTAGCAAAGTATATGTAAAAGAATTCAGTACATTGACGGTTGATGATTATGCGTCATAAGTAAGCTGAGGAACGTATAGCACTTGCTTCTTTATTGGTGCGCAAATTTTGATGAGGAAAAATCGGTTAAAAATGCGGGAATCGGCTGCGCACGGCTTGTGTTTATCTGCATCTTGATGTTGTGTACTCATAATATGTATAATGTTGAGATAATTAATCATGTATGTTATATAAATTATGTATAATCGAATAGTCACATACATGTTACTGATTCCCTCTCATGTACCATATTAGACTATTATTATCATGTATGTGTATTGTATCATAATTATGTATAATGATCACATGTACTATTCCCTCTCATGTACAATCACCCCTAATCTGTAATGTCACCTTTGACCTTTCACATTTTTGACATTTTACCTAATGTACAGTGATTCCTGGCCTTTGACCTATAATGTAGAGTGAGTTCTGACCTTTCACCTTTGACGGACAGTGCCCCTGACCTTTGCCCTCTAATGTTCAGTGACCCCCGACCTTTGACCTCTGCTTCGTTAGGGAGCTGACCTTGAGGATTCGATGAAGATGGGGATCATTCCCCGGATAGTTCAGGACATCTTCAATCACATCTATGGGATGGACGAAAACCTTGAATTCCACATCAAGGTCTCCTACTTCGAAATCTACATGGATAAAATACGTGACTTGCTAGATGGTAGGTGCTGCAGGCGGTCGTGTAGATCGCATCGCCATGGAAACCACGGTTGTCAGAAACAAAATTAGCCTTGATGTTACTCTTAATGCTAACGTTGTCTTGTAGACTGTTGTCTGTTGACAGAAGCATGGGATTCGAGTTTCTCATATGCAGTGTATGCAGACCCGGTCTATGAGAAAATGTTAAGACCAGTGTTAAGACTAATTTTGTTTCTGACAATGGGTGCTGCCCCTGGCTTTATGCTCATATTTGAATGGTAGGTGGAGTGGGTTGCATAGAAAGCCTGGTTTGTGCGAGGGAAGAGCGAATTTATTTGTAGTTCTAGGGTGCTTATATTTGAATGGTAAGTGGAATTTGGCATTGAAAGCCTTCTTCATGGGGGAGAGAGAATTTATCTGTAGTTGCAGGGTATATTTAGAAGTAGATTCAGATGTGGGGAAACTGTAACAGAAAGTGTAGATCTACATTCTTTCTATCGTGCCCCTCCCCCCTACATTACACATGGGGTGCTCCTCCCCCCTACATCACACATGCCGTGCCCCTCCCCCCTACATCACACATGGCGTGCCCCTCCCCCCTACATCACACATGGCGTGCCCCTCCCCCCTACATCACACATGGTGTGCCCCTCCCCCCTACATCACACATGACGTGCCCCTCCCCCCTACATCACACATGGCGTGCCCCTCCCCCCTACATCACACACACTGCACTGAGCCAAACCTAGCTATCCATTCCATCCACCCGTGCTCACTGACATCTGCAGCCCTACCTAGCGATGCTATCCCCCATCCATCCACCCTCATGCACGGACACTGAGCCTACCTAGCTATCCATCCATCCCATCACTCATCACTGACACTTGAGGCCTACCAGCATGGCTACTCCATCCCATCACTCTCAATTCACTGAACCACTGAGCCTACCTAGCATCCCTATCCATCCATCCAACCCTCATCACTGACACTGAGCCTACCTTTAGCATGCCTATCATCCATCCACCTCATCACTGACACTGACGCCTACCTAGTCATGCTCATCCATCGCACTCCACCCTCATCCACTGACACTGAGACTAGCCTAGCATGCTTATCCATCCCATTCACCCCTCATCACTGACACTGAGCTACCCTAGCATGCTACTTCCTCCATCCACCCTCATCACCTGACACTGAGCCCCCCTACCTAGCTATCCATCCAGTCCACCTTCATCACTGACACTGAGGCCTACCTAGCTATCTATCCATCCACATCTGCATCACTGACACATGAGCCTACCTATGCTATCTATCCATCCACCCTCATCACTGACACTGAGCCCTACCTAGCTACTCCATCCATCAGCCCTCATCATGACACACTGGAGCCTACCTAAGCTATCCATCCATCACCTCATCACTGACACTGCAGCCCTACCTAGCATGCTTATCCATCCACCCTTCTTCACTTGACACTGCAGCCTATCTAGCATGCTATCCATCATCCGCCCTCATCACGTGACACTGCAGCCTACCCTAGCATGCTATCCATACATCCACCCTCATCACTGACACGAGCCTTACCCTATAGCTATCCAATCCATCCAGCTCATCACTGACACTTGAGCCTACCTAGCATGGCTATCCATCCATCCACCCTCATCACTGACACCTGAGCCTACCTAGCATGCTAGCCATCCATCCCCCTTCATCACTTGACACTGAGCCTACCTAGCTCTATCCATCCATCCACCCCTCATCACTGCACACGAGCCCTACCTGAGCATGCTCATCCATCCAATCACCCTCATCGCTGGACAACTGCAGCGTACCCTAGCCATGGCCTATCTATCCATCACCCTCATCACTGAACTGAAGCCTACCTAGCATGGCTATCCATCCATCCACCCTCATCACTGCACACTGAGCTATCCTATTCATGCACCACCATCCATCGCTCATCACTGACAGCTTAGCCTACTAACATGCTATCCATCCATCCCACCTCATGGATAAATGCCCCCCCCCACCTTCTTCTTCTACACTGTACCATGGGTATGGTGCGTGTGGCAGGTTGTTAGGAGTGTTGACCGGGATTTCATCTTTTGATGCCCATGGTTACCATGTTGTCGATGTAGGGGCGGAGGGGCCACTCATCGATTGTGATGCTAGGGCGGAGGGGCACGCCATTAGGTGATGAGGGGGAGCGGGCGCACGCCATGTTGAGTAGGGGGGACGGCACGTTCAACGCTGTGAACTGCTAGGGGGGAGTGGCACGCCATGGTGCGATTAGGGCGGGCAGCGTGCACGTTATGTGTGATTGTTAGGGGGAGGGCACGTTAGTGCGATGTAGGGGGATCGGCACGCCATCGTGTATGTAGGGCGGGGGGGGCACCCATGTTGATGTAGGGGGAGGGGCACGCCATGTGTTGATTAGGGGGAGGCCGCGCACGTCATGGTGATGTTAGAGGAGGCAGGGCACGACCATGTGCTGATGTAGGGCGGTAGGGCACGCCATGTGCTGATGTAGGGGGGAGGCGGCACGCCATTGCTGATGTAGCAGTAGGGGGCGAGCGGACATGCCCANCCTTGAGGGCATTGGTCCCATCCATCCATCCACCTCACAAGCCCTGACACCCCTGGACCTACCTAATATGCCATCATCGACGCCTCGATCACTGGAAACACTGGACCTGACCTAAGCAATGCTATCGCATCCATTTACCCCTCCTCGCCTGACACTGAGGGCCCTCCTAGCGATGCTAGTCCAGTCATCCACCTCGATCACGTGACGACTGAGTAGGCTCAGTGTTAGTGATGAGGGTGGATGGATGGATAGATAGCTAGGTAGGCTCAGTGTCAGTGATGAGGGTGGATGGATGGATAGCTAGGTAGGCTCAGTGTCAGCGTTGCTCTCCACACTTATGTGAGTGCATTTATAATCAGTCTCCACCAGTTACCCTCCAGCTACCGGTCCATGTTATTGTGGTAAGTGCATGCTCAGTAACTCCACCCTCTATTATGTGATGTGGGCGAGGGGGGGGCAAGTGAGTGTTATGTATGCAAGCGAGTCTCATGTATGCAAGCGAGTCTTATGTATGCAAGCGAGTCTTATGTATGCAAGCGAGTGTTATGTATGCAAGCGAGTCTTATGTATGCAAGTTTCCCTCGTTCAGTAACGCCGACCTTTTTTTTTCTCGAAAATTCGTCAAGTGTTCGAGGTAGCATTTCGTGGTAACCATGGTTACTACTATTATTCATGATTCTGTTTGCAGTGACGAAGACAAACCTGGCGGTGCATGAGGATAAGAACAGAGTTTCGTACGTCAAGGTAAGAAATAATAGATATTAGTCGTCATTAATTTATCACGTGCATGATTTAATAACGTAGTCAATAGTAATCGGACCCACCACCCAGTGTTTGCACTGTTGTATTGCGTGGTTTTCTCATGTAATAGTAATCGGACCCACCACCCANCCCTACATCACACATGGTGTGCCCCTCCCTCCTACAGCACACATGACATGCCCCTCCCCCCTACATCACACATGGCGTGCCCCTCCCCCTACAGCACACATGACATGCCCCTCCCCCCTACATCACACATGGTGTGCCCCTCCCCCCTACATCACACATGGCGTGCCCCTCCCCCCTACATCACACATGGCGTGCCCCTCCCCCCTACATCACACATGTAATCCATGGGCATAAAATATTAAATCCCGGTCAACACTCATAACACACCCTGCCACACGCACCCATACCCATGCACAGTGTAGAAGAAGAAGGTGGGGGGGGGGCATTTATCCATGAGGGTGGATGGATGGATAGCATGCTAGGTAGGCTCAGTGTCAGTGATGAGGGTGGATGGATGGATAGCTATGCGTAGGTAGGCGCTCAGTGTCAGTGATGAGGGTGGATGGATGGATAGCATGCTAGTAGGTTCAGTCGTCAGTGATGAGGTGATGGATGGATAGCTAGGTAGGCTCAGTGTCGTAATGAGGGGATGGATGGAATGGGTGCATGCTAGGTAGGCCTCAGTGTCCAGGAGATAGAGGGGGTGGAATGGATGGATGAGCAATGCTAGGTAGGCTCGTGTTGAGTGATGAGGGATGGATTGGAATGATAGCTGCTAGTAGGCTCAGTGTCAGTGACTGAGGGTGGATGATGGCTAGCCTGGCTAGGCTAGGAGGCTTCAGTATCAGTGTGAGGGTGGAATGGACTGGATAGCTGGTAGGGCTGCAGTGGTCCAGTGATGAGGTGATGGATGGATAGCATGCTAGGTTCAGGCGTCGCAGTGTCAGTGATGAGGGTGGATGGATGGCTGCATGCTAGGTTGGGCCGCTCAGTATAGTGACTGAGGGTGCGGAATGGATGGATAGCTAGGCTAGGCTGACAGTGTCAGTGATGACGGGTGGATGGATGGATAGCTGCTAGTAGGGCTCAGTGTCAGTGATGGGTGGCTGGATGGATGCATGGCTAGGTAGGGTCAGTGTCAGTGATGAGGGTGAATGGATGATATGCTAGGTAGGTTAAGGCTCGTGTCGTGATGAAGGTGGACATGGACGTGGGATAGCATGCTAGGTAGGCTCAGTGTCAGTGATGAGGGTGGATGGATGGATAGCATGCTAGGTAGGCTCAGTGTCAGTGATGAGGGTGGATGGATGGATAGGCATGCTAGGTAGCTCAGTGTGCAGTGATTGAGGGTGGATGGATGGATGGATAGCATGCTAAGTAAGGCTCGCTGTCGCAGTGATGAGGGTGGATGGATGGATAGCATGCTAGGTAGGCTCAGTGTCAGTGATGAGGGTGGATGGATGGATAGCTAGGTAGGCTCAGTGTCAGTGATGAGGGTGGATGGATGGATAGCATGCTAGGTAGGCTCAGTGTCAGTGATGAGGGTGGATGGATGGATAGCATGCTAGGTAGGCTCAGTGTCAGTGATGAGGGTGGATGGATAGCATGCTAGGTAGGCTCAGTGTCAGTGATGAGGGTGGATGGATGGATAGCATGCTAGGTAGGTAGGCTCAGTGTCAGTGATGAGGGTGGATGGATGGATAGCATGCTAGGTAGGCTCAGTGTCAGTGATGAGGGTGGAATGGATGGATAGCATAGGTAAGGGCTCAGTGTCAGTGTGAGGGTGGATGGATGCCTATGCATGCTAGGTAGGCTCAGTGTGCAGTGATGAGGGTGGGATGGATGAGATAAGGCAGCTAGGTAAGGCTCAGTGGTTAGTGGATGAGGGTGGATTGGATGGATAGCATGCTAGGCTAAGGCTCAGTGTCAAGTGAATGAGGGTGGATGGATGGTGCATGACTAGGTAAGTAGGCTCGTGTCAGTGATGAGGGTGGATTGGATGGATAAGGCTGGCTAGGTAGGCTGCAGTTGTGCGTGATGAGGGGGTGGATGGATTTGCTAAGCTAGGTAGTGCCTCAGTGTCGTGATGGGTGGATGTGATGGATAGCATGCTAGGTAGGCTGCAGTGTCAGTGATCGAGGGTGGATCGATGGGATGCATGCTAAGGTAGGGCTCAGTGTCAGTGATGAGGGTGGATGGATGGATAGCATGCCTAGGTAGGGCTAGTGTCAAGTGATGAGGGTGGATGGATGGATAGCTGAGGTGGCTCAGTGTCATGTCAGTGATGAGTGTGGATGGATGGATAGGCATGCTAGGTAGGCTCAGTGTCAGTGGATGAGGGTGGATGGATGAGATTAGCATGCCTAGGTAGGCTCAGTATCAGTGATGAGGGTAGATGGATGGATAGGAATGCTGAGGTAGGCTCAGTGTCAGTGATGAGGGTGGTGGATGGATAGGCATGCTAGGCTAGGGCTGAGTGTCAGTGATGAGGGTGGATGATGATAGCATGCTAGGTAGGTAGGCTCGGTCAAGTGATGAGGGTGGATGGATGGAGTAGCATGCTAGGATAGAGCCTCAGTGTAGTGATGAGGGATGGATGGATGGATAGGCATGGCTAAGGTTAGGCTCAGTGTCAGTGATGAGGGTGGATGGATGGATATCGCTAGGTAGGCTCAGTGTCAGTGATGAGGGTGGATGGATGGATAGCATGCTAGGTAAGGCTGCAGTGTTCAGTGATGAGGGTGGATGGATTGGTAATCATGCTAGGTTTAGGGCTAGTGTCAGCGATGAGGGTGGACTGGAATGGATAGCATGCTAGGTAGGCTCGTGTCAGCGATGAGGGTGGAGTGGATGGATAGATGCTAGGTAGGCTTGCAGTGTCAGTGATTGAGGGTTGGATGATGGATAGCATGCTAGGTAGGCTCAGTATCAGTGAATGAGGCGTGGATGGATGGATAGCTGGCTAAGGTAGGCTCAGTTGTAGTGATGAGGGTGGATGTGGATTAGGCATGGCTCCGGTAGGCTCAGTGTCAGTGATTGGGGTGGAATGGATGGATAGGGATGCTTAGGTAGGCTCAGGTGTCGTGATGAGGGTGATGGATGGATAGCAATGCTAGGTGGCTCCGTGTCAGTGAATGAGGGTGGATGGCATGGCATAGCATGCTAGGTAGGGCTCAGTGTCAGTGATGAAGGGTGGATGGGATTGGATAGCATGCTAGGTCAGGCTCAGTGGAAGGCGATGAGGGTGATGGATGGATAGCAATGCTAGTAGGCTAGTGGGTCAGCGATGAAGGGTGGATGGATGGGATAGCATGCCTAGGTAGGTCAGTGTGCAGTGATGAGGGTGGATGGATGGAATAGCGGATGCTAGGTAGGCTCAGTGTCAGTGATGAGTGTGGATGGTGGATTGCATGCTAGGTAGGCTCAGTGTATGTGATGAGGGTGGATGGATGGATAGCATGCTAGGTAGGTAGGCTCAGTGTCAGTGATGAGGGTGGATGGATGGATAGCATGGGCTAGGTAAGTAGGCTCGAGTGTCAGTGGGATAGAGGGTGGATGGATGGATAGCGATGCTAGGTAGGCCTCAGTGTCAGTGTGAGGGTGGATGGATGGATAGCTAGGTAGGGCTCCGTGTCAGTGTGAGGGTGGATGGATGGATAAGCATGCTAGGCTAGGCTCAGTGTCAGTGATGAGGGTGGATGGATGGATGAGCATGCTAGTGAGGCTCAGTAGTCAGTGATGGAGGGTGAGATGGATGGATAGCATGGGCTAGGTAGGCTGCAGTGTCAGTGATGAGAGGGTGGAATGGATGGATAGAGGCTAGGTAGGCTGAGTGTCAGCTGTCAGATTGGATGAGTGTGGATGGATGGATAGCATGCTAGGTAGGCTCAGTGTCAGTGCTGAGGGTGGAAGAGAGAATGGATAGGCATGCGTAGTAGGTGCTGGCAGTATCGTGATGGAGGGTAGATGGATGGTTAGAGTGCTAGGTAGGGTCACCTCTAGTGTCCAGTGATGAGGGTGGATGGATGGATAGGCATGCTAGTAGGCTCAGATGTGCAGTGAAGTGAGTAAGAGTGGATGGATGGATAGCATGGGCTAGTAGAGCCTCAGTGTCGTGATGGAGGGTGATGGATGGCTAGCATGCTAGGTAGGCTCAGTATCAGTGATGAGGGATAGATTGGATGGATAGGCATGCTAGGTAGCTCAGTGTCAGTGATGAGGGTGGATGCGATGGATAGCATGCTAGGTAGGGCTGAGTGTCCAGTGATGAGGGTGGATGGAATCGGATAGCAAGTGCCTAGTAGGTAGGCTCAGTGTCAGTGATAGGGTGGATGATCGGATGCATGCTAGGTAGGAGCTCAGTGTCAGTGATGAGGGTGGATGGATGGATAGCTCGGCTAGGTAGGACTTGCAGTGTCAGTGATGAGGGTGGTATGGATGGATAGCATGCTAGGCTAGGCCTCAGTGTCAGTGATGAGGGTGGATGGATGGATACGGAATGCTAGGTAGGGCTCAGTGTCAGATGATGAGGGTGGATGGATGGATAGCATGCTAGGTAAGGCTCAGTTGTCAGTGCTGAGGGTGGATGGAATGGATAAATGCTCGGTAGGCTCAAGTGTCAGCGATGAGGGTGGATGGATGATAGCCATGCTAGTAGGCTTCAGTAGTCAGGCGATGAGAGGTGGAATTGGATGATAGCAGCTAGGGTAGGTCAAGTGTGGCAGTGATGAGGGTGGGATGGATGGATAGGGATATGCTAGGTAAGGCCTCAGTGTCAGTGATGAGGGTGGATGGATGGATAGCATGCTAGGTAGGGCTCAGTAGTCAGTTGATGAGGGTGTGATGGATGGGATAGCATGCCTAGGTTAGGCTCAGTGTCAGTGATGAGGGTGGATTGGATGGATAGCATGGCTAGGTAAGGCTAGTGTCAGTGATGAGGGTGGATGATGAGATAGGCTAGGTAGGCTCAGTGTCAGTGATGAGGGTGGATGATGGATAGCATGCCTAGCTAGGCCTCATGGTCGTGATGGGGTGGGATGATGGATAGGCATGCTAGGTTGGCTCAGATGTCGTGATGAGGGTGGATGGATGGATAGCATGCTAGGTAGGCTCAGTGTCAGTGATGAGGGTGGATGATGGATAGGGCTAGGTTAGGGTCAAGTGTCACTGTCAGTGATGAGTGTGGATGGATGGATAGATGCTAGGTAGGCTCAGTGTCCAGTGATGAGGGTGATGGATGGATAGCATGGCTAGGTAGGCTCAGTAAATCAGATGATAGAGGGTAAGATGGATGGATTAGCATGCTAGGTAGGGCTCAGTGTCAGTGATGAGGGTGGATGATGGATGATGCCTAGGTAGGGTCAGTGTCAGTGATCGCGGGTGGATGGATGGATAGCATGATAGGTTAGGCTCAGTGTCAGTCGTGAGGGTGGATGGATGGATAGCATGCTAGGTAAGGCTGCAGTGTCTAGTGATGAGGGTGGATGGATGGATAAGGCACTGCTAGGTAGGCTGAGTGTCAGTGATGAGAGGTGATGGATGGATAGGGAATGCTAGGTAGGCTCAGTGTCAGATGCTGAGGGTGGATGGATCGATATGCTAGGTAGGCTCAGTTGTCGTGATGAGGGTGGAGTGGATCGGATAGGATGCCTCAGGTAGGCATATGTATATATGGATGATGGATAGAATGCTAGAGGCCGCTCAGTGTCACGTGAATGAGGTGGATGGATGGATAGCATGCTAGGTAGGCTGCGTGTCAGTGATGAGGGTGAGATGGATGGATAACATGCTAGTAGGCTCAGTGATCAGCGATGAGCGGTGGATGGATTGGATAGCATCGCTAGTAGGCCACTCGTGTGCAGCGAGGTGGAGGGTGGCATGGATGGATACATGCTAGTGGCTCAGTGTCAGTGATGAGGTGGATGGATGGATAGCATGCTAGGTAGCCTGTATCAGTGATGAGGGTGATGGATGGAATACGCAATGCTAGGCTAGGTCCACTCAGTGTCAGTGATGAGGGTGGATGGATGGGATAGCATGCTAGTAGGCTCAGTGTCAGTGGATGAGGGGGGTGGATGGGGTGCGATAGCTAGGTAGGCTCAGTTCAGTGATGGAGCAGGTGGACTGGATGTTAGCGCATCGGCGTAGGTGAGGAGAGACTGTGAAGGCTGTCGAGTGAGTAAGAGGGGTGGATGGAGATGGAGGTGAATGCCTAGGTAGTCGGCTGAGGTCAGTGATGGGTGGATGGACGGATAGTGGCTAGGTAGGCCTCAGTGTCAGGATGAGGGTAGGGATTGATGGCGGTAGCATGGCTAGGTGGCTCAGTGTCACGCGATGAGGGTGGATGGAGTGCGATACTGCTATGGTACCGCAGTGTCAGGCGATCGAGGGTGGATGGATGGATACATGCTAGGTAGGAGCTCAGTGTCAGTGTGAGGTGGATGGAATGGATACAATGCTGTACTAGTGTCTGATGAGCTGTGGATGGATGGAATACGCATGCTAGGTGGCTCTAGTGTCAGTGATGAGGGTGGATTGGATGATGCATGCTAGGTAGGCTCAGTGTCAGTGATGGGGGTGGATGGATGGATAGGCATGCTGGTAAGGGCTCAGTGATCAGTGATGAGGGTGGATTGGATGGATAGATGCTAGGTGGCTCAGTGGTCAGTGATGAGGGTGGATGTGGATGTTAGGTAGAGCTCAGTGTTCAGTGATGAGGGTGGATGGATGTAGCTAATGCTAGGTAGGCTCGTGTCAGTGATGAGGGTCGGAGGATGGATTAGGCATGCTAGTAGCGGCTCATGTCGTGATCGAGGGTGGAACTGGATGGATTAGACATGATAGGTAAGCTGGTGCTCAGTGATGAGGGCTGGATGGATGGATAGCTAGTAGGTCAGTGTACTGGTCAGTGATGAGTGTGGATGGATGGATAGCATGCTAGGTAGGCTCAGTTGTAGTGATGAGGGGTGGATGGATGGATAGATGCTAGGTAGGGCTCCAGTATCAAGTGATGGGGTAAAGATGGATGGATGCATGCTAGCTAAAGGCTCAGTGTCGTGCTGAGGGTGATGGATGGATAGCATGCTAGGTGGCTCAGTGTGCATGATGAGGGTGGATGGTGGATAGCATGCTAGGTAGGCTCAAGTGTCAGGTGATGAGGGTGATGGATGGTAGCTGCTAGGTGGCCTCAGATGGTCAGTGATGGGTGATGATGGATAGCATGCTAGGTAGGTGAGTGTCAGTGATGAGGGTGGATGCGATGGATAGCATGCTTAGGTAGGTCAGTGTCGTGTGAGGTGGATGGATGGATAGAGTAGGTGCTCAGTGTAGTGATGAGGGTGGAGTGGTGGATTAGCATATGCCTAGGTAGGCCTGCAGGTGTCAGTGGGTGAGGGTGGATGGTGTAGCATGCTAAAGGTATGCGCTGTGTGCAGTGATGGAGGGTGGATGGATGGATAGCATGCTAGGGTAGGGTCAGGTCGTGATGAGGGGCGATGGGAGTGGTACACATGCTTAAACGGCGTAGGCCCCCGCCAGTGTCGCGATGAGAGGTGGGATGGATGTGATACATGCAGTGGCCCCGCTCAGTGTCAGAGCGATGAGGGTGGATGGATGGATAGCATGTAGGTGCTAAGTGTGAGTTGATGAGGGTGGACTGGATGATATCGATGCAGGTAGGTCAGTATCAGTGTAGGGTGGATGGATGGATAGCATGCTAGGTAGGCTCGTTCGTGATGAGGGTGGAGTGATGGATAGCATTGCTAGGTAGCTCAGTAGTCAAGTGATGAGGGTGGATGGATGGTAGCTAGGTAGGGCTAGTGTCAGTGATGAAGGGTGGCTGGTGGAGTAGCATGCTAGGTAGGGCTAGTGTCAGTGAATGAGGGTGGATGGATGGATAGCATGCTCGGTAGCTCCAGTGTCAGTGATGAGGGTGGTGGATGGATANAGATAGCTAGGTAGGTAGGTAGCTAGATAGCTAGGTAGGCTCAGTGTCAGTGATGAGGGTGGATGGATGGATAGGTAGGTAGCTAGATAGCTAGGTAGGTAGGTAGCTAGATAGCTAGCTAGGTAGGTAGCTAGATAGCTAGGTAGGCTCAGTGTCAGCGTTGCTCTCCACACTTATGTGAGTGCATTTATAATCAGTCTCCACCAGTTACCCTCCAGCTACCGGTCCACTTACCACAATAACATGCACTCAGTAACTCCACCCTCCAGCTACCGGTCCATGTTATTGTGGTAAGTGCACGCTCAGTAACTCCACCCTCCAGCTACCGGTCCCACTTACCACAATAACATTTACACTCAGTAACTCCACCCTCCAGCTACCGGTCCATGTTATTGTGGTAAGTGCACGCTCAGTAACTCCACCCTCCAGCTACCGGTCCATGTTATTGTGGTAAGTGCACGCTCAGTAACTCCACCCTCCAGCTACCCGCTGTCCATGTTATTAGTGGAAGGCACACTCCCAGTGAACATCCACCCTCTATTTACTGTGAGTTGCGGCGAGCGGGTGGGCGGCAAGCGGAGTGTTATGTATGCAATGCACGAGTCTTATCGTACTGCAAGCGGATTTGAGTCTTAATGGTATGCAAGTTTCCCTCTGTTCGCAGCGTGCCGGATGTCGGTAAACGCCGAGCCTTACGTTTTTTTTTTTTCCGAACAAGTCGTCAGGTGGTTCGAGCGGTAGATTTCGTGGTAACCAATGGTTACGACTTTATATAATTCATGGTTTACCTGTTGTCATTTCGTGTCAGTTGAGCAGAAAGAAGTCAAGACGCTGGCGCAGCTTGCATCGGAGGCATATAGAACAGAGGCGTTCCCGCTTACGTCAAGGTAAGAAATAATAGCATTATTGGAGTCGTCGATTAGTTTATCACGCTGCATGATTTAAAACGTAGTCAATAGTAATCGGACCACACCTATCCTAGTGTTTTGCGCTGTGGGTATGCGTGTTTTTATCTCATGTAATAGATAATCGGACGCCACCACCCAGTGTTACTGGCACTGTTGTATTTGGCGCATGGTTTTCTCATGTATAGTAATCGGCACCACACCCAGCTGTTTGCCACTGTTGTATTGCGTTGCTTTTCTCATGTAATAGGTAATGGACTCCACCACCTGCAGTGGTTTCCCGCTGTTGAGATTGGCGTGTTTTCTATGTAATGATGGTATAGTCCGGTGGACGCTGTACCCAATGAGTACGCGCGCCCAGCTGTTTTGGCACTTTGTATTGCGCGGTGGTTTTGTACGTGCATGACGTACACGCGTGCAGCGGTATGCTCGAGATTGCGTCTGGGAAGCAAGGAAAATGGATTCCGAAGCTATTCAGTTGTGTGTAAATCTGCTTTCCCTGTCACTCTATATGTTGCTTACTAGGTCAAGGCCAAGCTATGCACAGTACATTATATAGGCACTATCATATATGATATATACACGCGCAGGGCTACTATGTTATTAGTGATACTATATACCTATATATAATATATTATATATATAAGTTAGTAACTATATATATATATATATAAATATATTAGGGTAAAAAAAGACATCCATGGAGATATAGAAAAAGTATGCCATATAAAAATTTAGATGACTTGCAGTGTGTGAGGTGTGAGAGGGGGTCATTTTTGCTGTGTGCACGTGATTGTGTGTGAGCCTCATCTGGGGGGGGGACATAGTCACGCTTGCAGCTGGGTTCAGAATTTGCGGCTTTTGGGACTCGTGCGCGGGGTCTCGCACCGGCTACATCGTGCGGGCTTGCCGTTGTGCACGTAACATGTGGAGCGTGCCGTAACGTATGTCAGTACTGACGTGTGTTCAATACGTAGGGCGTGCGCGGTGCGGTGCGGTGCGCGTATGCCGGTGGGCACAAATTTAACGCCGCGACCGTCACGTCCACGATATGCGGTCCGGTGGGGGACGTCGTCCAAAAGGGACGTTTGGGGGATCGTACTCAGACAAAATTTGGTAGCACACTGGCTCAGACAAAATGTTTTGTCATTCGCTAAAGCCTCATCATGGCAGACCAGTGGATAGGAAAGTAGTGTCCACGGCACTTTCTTTTATAATCACTGCTACATTTATAATATTATGTGTTTTGTTATCAACTTTAGCACGCTCGGTCAATTATACTATCATATTTTCAATCTCATAAAATTTTGAACACACATTTGGATGGTAGTCTCTCAAAGCAAAATAGCGCAAGTACGGTGAGCAAGTAATTTGCGTTCATATAATAATTTGAGTAGTGTAAGTTCATGTTTTATGTGTCCTGCATTAAATTACTAGCGTGTGCGCACGTGCCACGAGAATCGCGCGCTGAATATACTCCTTTTCGTACTTCATTCCGACGCATCACAGGTTCAGGGTTTCCTAGATGGTTTTACAATATGATACAGAGCATGGGGGTTCGATAGGAGGCTCAGTGCTAGGGGGTCGGGGGCATGCCCCCCGAAATCTTTTGTAATTGTAGAAGCTCTGGAGATGCAAATCTGAGACACTCTATGTGTAATTTGAAGCATGCATGTGGGGGTGAAAATGTTTGTTTGCATGGTTGTCAAAAGATATACGGGAAAATTAAAAACGATGGTAATGGAATAAATACCAAAATGTAGGGGGTTTTGAAGGTAAATAGCATGTCATATGGCTCGGTTCTTTAAACATCTTTAAGAGTTCACCTCTGCAGTAAATGAATAAATAATTTTTTTTATCATTTACTTTTAGTGAGCGAATGGCAAGGAGTGAAAGTGGCAGGTCGGTAAGGAATGGTACCCAGTCTACTCTACTCGTGTTGATTGGGTTAGGCCACTCGATTCTCACACACGCGCGTAATTAACTGAGCCGTTGGCAGAATTAAGGTTTTCACAATTTAATTCACGATTAGAGAGATTTCTTGATGAGCATACTGAAACACTCGATTTGAAGTATCGAAAATGAACATTATTGTGCCAGCTAGCCTACACAGTTGCGATTGGGATCGCATTGGTCAAGTTCAGGACGCAAAAGGATTAATACACCATAGATTAATTTTGGTATAGGGGATCATATGTCATAGGGTATTACTGTGATAGCGGATAGGCGATGTGATGAGTAGACTCTGCTCTTGGTGGACTTGCTGTGTTATTAGCAGTCGCATGTTAGAGAGAAATAAAGGCCACGTTCACATTTCGGTTAGGCACTCCGAAAGTGAGTAGTACCAACCGTGGTCAACTCTAGTCTATATATAGGTTGTCTCAAACGGTGTCATCGATGGGTAGGCTCCACCAAGGCATTGGCGTGTATAGAAATTTCTGGGTATTGGTAACGTCGGGTGTCGACGGAGGCGATATTGGACAAAATCTTTTTTTCGTTTGATGGCGGCTTCGCACGCGCGCTATTAAGGGTGCCTTGTAGAGGAATATATTTTCATGACGTGTCTAGTTGATATCTAAAGGAACACTGATATTCCGCTCTGCTCTTTGTATTCTAACATATTGGGTTAAGCACTGATAAGGAGAGAAAACATTAGGTAGAATCTAAATGAATAACAGAGTCGTACTAACCGCTTGTGATGATAGACCACATTGCCTCAGAGAGTTCGAGGTTCAGAGCGTTCCGCTAGTAAACATGGATGTGAGTGCGCTTTGGGCTGTTCAGATCTTACAAACGGTCGTGAAAGGCGCAACTGTGAAACGCAACCACAGGTTAGGGCAAAGGGGACTGAAGCTGAACAAGTACAGGCTTTGGCCATCATTTTTGAAAAGTCGGCACAACGCAATGGAGATGTTAACGAGGTTAGTACGTGTTCACGTACCATCTTCGCCCAGTGCGCATTCGCCAAGCGGCAACACGCGCCTGTACCTCCTGCTCGCGCAACCTCCACGATCCTCATCCACCTGCAGTTGCTCGCACTCAGCGCATATCTAATCTATCAAATCTATCTATCTTTTCTACTCTATCTATCTCTATCTATCTATATCTTTAGTATATATATATATATATATATATATCCAATTTATCAATATGTGAACAGCTGACCCTTGACTTTGGGCTGAAGGCAGCTCAACCTCACCCACTACTCGCGCGTCATCCCCACCTCGCCACGCGCCGCCCGCTTCACGCGCTCCCAAGCTGTATGCGAGTGAGGTTGGAATAAGCATTTCCTAGCTCTCGGTAATAATTGCTACCGTGATTCGCCGGAAATGATCAACGATGCATTTGTGATAGGCAGCAGACAGGACATACAAACACAGTCACACGCAGATCGGCGAACTATTATCGACCTGTTACATTAGAGCAGCAGCGGCACACGGCACACACACACAACGATCACACACCAGAGCAGCTACTGAGAGTGGAGTCACTTACACACGTGCAGGACACACACTAACTCAATTAACAAGACACGACACACACACCACACTACACACACACGCACAAAGCTACACACACTGCACGCATACAGCATACACACACACACAGGGACGCGATGTGGGCTTAACACGAACTGTGGATATGCGCCTGAAAAAAAGTAGTGTTTGCTCACGCCCTGGAAGCCTACTGTTTGGGTCGGAGGGATTGTAATAAACACATTGTGGAGGGCTGCGAAGCGATATGTTTTTGTCAGTACGAGTGGCTTTTCCTCAAGCACTCGAATCTACTATGAGTCAAACGCCGTTAGTAGAAAACTGAGAGCGCGCCACATAGTGTGAAAAATTGAATTGTATTACAGCGTGTACCACACGGTGCGGGATATGCGTTACAGGGCGGTGGTCACCGAGCGGTGGTCAGTTTTTGATTGTAAGCCCACTTCAACAAGGTTAACTAACGTTGTAGGTGCCACCTGAATAGTCTTACAGAGGAGTAAGAAAAGATCATGATGGATTACGAGGTGCCGTGAGCCGAGAGATATTCGGGTATTTTATTATAGGTTTTGGTAGTATGCTAACTGTGAATGTATAAGTGACCTGACATATTGGGGAGTGAGCTGACACCTTTAAGGAATTGGTGTTGTATCCAGTTCTGAGATGTGCACGGTAGTATAGTGGAGCAACGCATATTACAGACTCATCTAGGAGTTCAAGGTGTCAAGTACCTGACGATATCACTCTCAGTGACACATCACGCTCGCGTCGTAACAAGCTAAGTTACACACACTGCACAGTCACTGCAAAATTTGTAGCCTCGCATCGGTGGACGAGAGATAGAGAGATCGTGCGTGCGTGCCGTGTCATGTGACGTGACGCCGCTGTGCGCTTGTCATATGTGCGTTTGCTTGATGCTCGCTTGAGTTCACATATGATTGAAGTTTATCGACAACTGCACGCAACGGATTACACAACTACGTAGCTCGTGGAGTTAGTGATATAGCGTTTGTGCGGGGACTGCTCACAAAGTGATTTATAGAGAAATGAAAAATACCGGACAGAAAATTTTATGTAGGTGCGCCAGGCGGTTTGTAGTGGTGAACAGGATCCTTGTATTATTGTCATTCGTATCAAATCAAATATTTACTAAAGATTAGCTGGTTGAATCGGGGCGTCGGGTGTTTAGCCAGAATCATCGTAGGTTCTGCGGCGAGTGCAGGTGGTTTTGCGGGTTTTGGGCTGTGACGACGCGAATTGGCGCCGGAAGCGCGCCAACTTAGTCGCGACGATAGTAATAAATAATAGTAATAAGTCATGATCGTAATTGAGGTGACAATAATTTAAACGTTAAATCGTTAATTTATTAGATACACTGTATTGCAATGTTGGTACAAGACTGGGATCGGTTTTGCTCGTTGGCTGCTGCGCGAGTGCTAATACGTACTTGTGTGCCACGTTGTCTGCTACAAACGTCGTGAGTGGAGTCTTGACTACACACTCACGCTCGACTTTTGGTTAATTATGCAGAAGCGCTCGGTGCGTCGACTGTGTCTTGCGGTGCATGTCTCATACGTTTGTGCGCGGACTGGTTTGTTATTTTCCAGAAGGTTGAGATTTTCTCCTGCGCTGACAGCTCTGTTCTCGAGTTGAGTACTGCACGCACACGATGTGACGACATTACGTTGTTTAGCTATATGATCGTAGTGTTTGCTGTAGTCATTCATAGGGCGTTTGACCAGTAGAGACTGTTAGGCAATTGGATACTGGTTAGACGTATCGCGTGCATTGGCGTGCCGTCACGAATTCGTGTCTATGGTATGGGTTGAACAATAGTTTAATAGTCTCTGTTGAACAATGCTATAAATGTAAGATGCAAGTTTTTTTACATGAAGAAGTAAGTACTAACGCGCCATAATACATGTATCTCCTCACACTACCTACTAGCATAAAATGACTTATGGTTTTTCAAACTTGTTAGATACAAATCGCGAAAGAGAAAATACGTCAAACAAGAATGTCTGTAAGCGCATAGTGTTGCCTTTATGGTGTGGTAGATTATGGTGATATAAAAATAGTTTGTGGGTGGCGTTAAACATTATCATAGTCAATTCGACCTCTTCTCAGTAGTCATAGTAAAACCATATCTCTCAATTGCGTCGCTACTTCAGATTGTTTACAGAACTCACTAGCTATGCATAGTGTTTAGTGTCTACGCAGCGTCGGAAAAATATAATGCTGACGATCGATTTTTCTTTTTTGTTTTACATGTTAACTTTATACTGATATCTTATGACGCATAGCTTCACGCAGTCATCTCCGTCCTTCTTAATCAACGCTTAAACAATGGCGATCTAGACAACGCCAAAAAGAAGCCTGCCGAGCCAATGGAATACTCTATCTAGTCGATCTCAGCTGGTAGGGTGAGAAACGGATATTGGGCCTGTTATACATCTAGGTCATACTAGCTACGTTAGTGTAAAGCTAATTGTCTATATAACACTAGTGTACCTAGCTACTAGTGTAAGCCGTTATTGCTATTATACACTAGTTATACCTAGCTACTAGTGTAAGCTATTGCTATTATTACACTAAGGTGTAGCCCTAGTCTGACTAGTGTAAGCTATTGGCTAATTACTACACTATGTGTACTAGCCTACTAGGGTAAGCTGTATTGCTATTATACGACTAGTATTACCTAGCTACTAGTGTAAGCTCATTGCTATTTATGCCTGACACTTGCCCTTTACCTAGCTATTAGGTGTAAAGCGTATAGTGCTATGTTATACCACTAGTATAGCCTAAGCTACTAGGTGGTAAGCTTATTGCTATTGACGACACTTAGTATAACCTAGCTGCGTTTAGTGTAAGCTATTGCCTATTATACACTAGCTGTACCTAGCTATTAGCTGTAAAGGCTAGTGCTATGATACACTAGTATACCTAGCTCACGTAGTGTAACTATTGCTTATTTTGTCTACTCACGAACCAGCTTATACCTAGCTGCTTAGTGGTATGCTATTGCTTATTATACACTAGTGTACCTCAGCTACTATAGTGTAAGGTATTGCTATTATTACCACTACGTGTACCTAGCTACTAGTGTAAGCTATTGCTGATTATTCCACTATCGTATACCTAGCTGCTACTAGTGTAAGCTATTGCTATTATATACTAAGTACCTAGCTACTAGTGTAAACTATTCTATATTACGACTAATTGTACCTTACTACTAGTGTAAGCTATTCCTATTATACAGCTAAGCTATACCTAGCTGACTAGCGTAAGTAATTGCTATTATACACTAGCTTATACTAGCTTACTAGTGTAGCTATTGCCTATTATTACACTAGTATTGACATAGCTGCTAGTGTAAGCTTTCTATTACCACACTAAGTCCCGCTATACCTAATGCTTGAATAGTGAGCGTAAGCTATGGTGCTAGGTTAATACACTAGCTATACCTAGCATACTAGTAGAGAGCTTATTGCTTATGATATACACTCAGCATACCTTTACTACTAGTGTAAGCTATTTGCTATTATACACGTAGTTACCTATCTACTAGTGTAAGCTATTGCTTCATTAATACACTAATTGTAACCTAGCTACTAGTGCTAAGCTATTGTATTATACACGTAGCCATCCTGAGCTACTAGTGTAAGCTATTGCTATTATACACTCAGTTATTACCTTAGGTATAATCTTTATGTAGAATGCTGTCAGTGCTATTATTACACTACGCGTTTTGTATACATAGCTGCTACGTGTAAGCTATTGCTATTTAACACACAGGATATACTCTAGCCTAATGAAGCGTAACTATTGCCTATTATACACTTAGTTATACTTTAGGATACTAGTGTATAGCTTATTGGCCTATTATCACACTAGCATACCTAGCTACTCAGTGTAACGCTATTGCTATTATAACACTAGTATTACCCTAGCTAGCACTTAGTGCTAAGCTTAGTTGCTATTATACACTAGTCATTTAGACACTAAAGACGTACTCGTACGAGGTGAATGCTATTGCTATTATACCACTAGCCATACCTAGAAGTCGTACATATTAGCTATTGCATATTATACACTAGTACTAATAGCCTATGCCCTTCTAATATGGAAGAGCATGATTTGCTTACAATACACTAGAGCAAGTACAAGTAGTTCGGATGTATACCCGCTTAGCTAATGAGCTGGAGCTAGTATTGCCTAGCTATACACGTAGGTTTTCCATAATTATACTAGGCTGCGTAGTGCAAGATGTACATGCTTTTGCTAATTATACACTAGCATACCTTAGCTCTAGTCGTAACTATTGCTATATACACTAGCTGACTACCTAGTACTAGTGTAAAGCTATTGCCTATTATACACTTATGTCTGTGCATGAGTAGCATTATGCTGCACTAGTGTAAGCTATTGCTATTACACACTGAGTATACCTAGCAAGTAGCCGTTAGCTATTGGCTATGTATACACTAGTATATCCTAGATATGTGCTAGCATGCTTATGTGACTACAGTTAAAGTACTATAGAGACTCTCATTAACTTTCACGGTGTAATGCCTTATTGCTTATTACACACTGACGGGTTTGTACCTAGTACTAGTTTTTAAGCTATCTTGCTATTATACATTAATGTCTAGCTACTAGATGTAAGCTATTGCTAATTATTTAGCACTAGCAATACCTAGCTACTAGTGTAAGCTGATTGCTATTGAGTACACTAGTTGCAGTATACCTAGCTAAGCTAGTGTAAGCTATTGCCTATTATTACACTAGCTATACATAGCTGCTAGTGTTAAAGCTATATGCTATTACCACTTAGGATTGTATATTAATCCTAAACTTAGTTAGCGTGAATAGCTATTGCTATGATACACTAGACTAATACTTTAATAGTATGATTAGTTGTAAGCATTTTACTAATATATATACAACTAGCAATACGTAGCTACTGAGGGTTAAGCTACTTTGCTATGTATTACACTGAGAATATATACCTAAATTGTTATAAGTGGTAAAGCTATTGCTATTTTACACTAGGTGCAATACCCTTAAGCTTGATCTAGGTTGTCAAGTCTATGTCATGTATATCAGTGACATATG
>NW_014581832.1:0-1016 GCF_000485595.1 Priapulus caudatus
CACTACACACACACACTACGACGACACGACACGACTACACACACACACACACACACTCACACACACACACACACACACACACACACACACACACACACACACACACACACACACACACACACACACACACACACACACACACACACACACACACACACACACACACACACACACACACACACACACACACACACACACACACACACACACACATCCAGCGCTAACATAGCTTTTTACACGACTATACATCGTACTCACCATGTAAAGCACCAGGGTCACTACTGTAGGAACTACTGCTATATTCTCCTGAGATGTTGTTTTTCTCACCACAGCCTTGTTGAGCATTACTTATACTAGCTTCGGTCACTACTCCACATGGACCTATGAAGAACAAGAACATTCGTTTACGTTAACATTGCACACATCAGTAAGAGCATGAGCTAAGATTGCACACATCAGTACTAGCATGGGTTAAGATTGCACACATCAGTACTAGCATGGGTTAAGATTGCACACATCAGCAAGAGCATGGGTTAAGATTGCACACGCCAGTGAAAGCATGGGCGAAGATTGCACACATCAGTAAGAGCATGGGTTAAGATTGCACACGCCAGTAAGAGCACACATCAATACGCACAAAAGTAAGGCGTTTACTGGCACGCATCAAGCATAATAGGTCTCGTAAATATAATCAGGGGAGAGACTTGGAATGGTTGTCATTTTATTTGCATCTCAGCTTATTCAAGATTACTTACAAACACACGCACACACACACACACACACACAGACACACACACGCACGCACGCACGCACACACACATACATACACACACACATGCACACACACACACAGACTAGCATGGGTTAAGATTGCACACATCAGTACTAGCATGGGTTAAGATTGCACACATCAGCAAGAGCATGGGTTAAGATTGCACACGCCAGTGAAAGCATGGGCGAAGATTGCACACATCAGTAAGAGCATGGGTTAAGATTGCACACGCCAGTGAAAGCAT
>NW_014581832.1:5301-5971 GCF_000485595.1 Priapulus caudatus
AGAGAGAGAGAGAGAGAGAGAGAGAGAGAGAGAGAGAGAGAGAGAGAGAGAGAGAGAGAGAGAGAGAGAGAGAGAGAGAGAGAGAGAGAGAGAGAGAGAGAGAGAGAGAGAAAAAGAGAAAGAAAGAGAGAGGAGAGAGAGAACTGTGTTAAGACTGTTTGTTGTTAACCAGCCCAGCAGAGGATTGCTTGACAATGGTCTAGCTGGATAGTTATTATGGTCAAGCTGAATCCCGAATCCATCGCATGCCGCATCCCGCAGCATCTTCTTTTCAAGTACACTCCGCCGCATGCCAGCATCGAAAAAATGTGTCTTCGTTGGCATGGTCTCTGCGCTCTACGCAGCAGCCGAGAATGCTGCGTGCAATGTTTACATCGCTCAGCCTCTTTCTTTTGCAACATCTGATATCCGTCAGTGCTCGCTGAACTCTGGTTTCCCCCGCCGGCATTCGCCATGTGCCGCCAAGCGATTACAAACGGTAATACGAGCAGATATTCTTTGCGCTTCTCTTAAACTACCTATGCTTTGCCCAGGTAACCTTCGTTTCGTGCCACCCTCACCAGTCACCCCACTTTCTTTCTTTCTTTCTTTCTTTCTCTCTCTCTCTCTCTCTCTCTCTCTCTCTCTCTCTCTCTCTCTCTCTCTCTCTCTCTCTCTCTCTCTCTCTCTC
>NW_014581832.1:7160-8081 GCF_000485595.1 Priapulus caudatus
CGCGCATCACACATGCACGCACGCACGCGCACGCACGCACGCACGCACGCACGCACGCACACACACACGCACACATACACAGTACAGCTATCGCAGACCGGAGCAGTAACCGACTCGGCGCGGCTGATGCGAATGCGCGCCACAACAAAAATTATCATATATGCTAATTGGCCCGCCGCTTTCTGTCTCGACGTAATGACGAAGCGACTGCGTCCTAAAATAACAACGGTGGCCGACTTCTATTTCAGCGACCGAAGCGACCCAGACGGGGATCCAGACGAGGTGCAATTTACTGCGCGAATGAGAGCACGAGATTGAGGGGAAGAAATGGGGGAAAATATCGAGATAGAGGAGGCAGAGGAGAGGGGGTGGGAGGGGGGAGACATAGATGAATAGAGAGTGAGCGGGAGATGGGTGGAGTGAGAAGGTAAGCGAGATCGAGAAAGAGAGATGATCGTGCGAGATAGGGGAAGGAAAAGATGCGACAAGATAGTGAATGAGGAAGGGTAAGAGAGGAGGAGGGGGGACACAGGGAGGCACCTCTTATCATCACGTGCAACAACTGGCCGTGCGGCCGCAGAAAAACTGCCCTTGACTGAGGTTATGATCATGTAATACCAGTTTTCGGCGGGCTGTCGACAGCGCGTCCCTCTGATGATAATCTTATGCAAACAACGGCGGCAGCCGAAACTCAGAGCACGAGACTGAACCTTTGGACGCCTTACTAACGATTCAGATGATCATCATAATCTTTTTCGCACTAATATACTGATGTACACCAACATCGCGCTCCGATGAACTACAGATAGACACTGAAGTAGGGAGGACACTGTAGGAGGGAGGGAGGGAGGGAGGGAGGGAGGAGAGAGAGAGAGAGAGAGAGAGAGAGAGAGAGAGAGAGAGAGAGAGAGAGAGAGAGAG
>NW_014581833.1:0-2259 GCF_000485595.1 Priapulus caudatus
CATTTCATACACAAAAAACACCAACCGGTGACTGTGGCTACGCCACCTGACGGAATGTCACGAATACACAACAAAAATACTTTCTCGACGTCCACGACGCATCCACCTTGCGTGCATAATGCTAATTATTGCACTCTAGTGCCGAATTTCGGCGAAAAAAAATGCCAAAAAAGGCCTTTTCTAGAGACGAAGTAGTGCAACGGTGAACAATCTCGGAGGCTTACTGTTATACGCCACCTATAAGCGAGTTCGTAATTACGCACTGGAGCCCTATGACGTCATGGGGTCATAGGTCATTTGTACATAGCTGAGAAGTTGGACGTAAACATAGACTGGTACGCTGCCAGTTCGCTGCATGTCTATGGAGCGCATGACAAGGGCTAGTGTGGAGATTTCAGGGGGGGGGAGTTGTGGAGATTTCAGGGGGGTGACGTCATACAACCAGAGACCAGCCACCGCAACAGAGGTAGAAAGTTTTCCCTCAAGGGGGAGGAGGTCCCATGGCTACCAGATGTGGGAGGTCAGGGTGTTGCGCCATCACGTACACGCGCCGGGCGAGAGAGCGGCGCCAGCCGAGCACGTGGCAGACAGGGGGTGTGACGCTCGGACATACACTGGACCAAGGGGGTTGCATCACCTGTACACGTGTTAAGCGAGGGGGGAGGCAACGGCCAGGCACCCGACGTACGGGAGAGGGAGGCACTGCCAGGTTCCTACGTCACCGCAGGGTCATATATAAGCAGCCGAAAGCCAACAGTAAAATCAGTCAGTTTTCGGACGAACACGAACGAACGAACGAACGAACGAACGAACGATGGAGAGAGAGAGAGAGAGAGAGCGCGCACACACACCGTCGGAGGGAGAGCCACCTACGAGCAGGACAACGCCCGAGAAGGTATACCTTATACTAAAGGAGCTATAGCCAACACACGACAGGGAGACACACTGCCAACCCACGAACTCGCGCCGAGCTGCGGAGCACACGACTGGGAGAGACAGAGACGGCTACAATATTAACCCGTAGAATAGCTAATTAGAGAAGTTAAACGTGTAATCACCTAACGAGGTAACGTAAACGCAGCACGAGCAATATATATTATATATATCTTTACGCTATATTCGAGATACGTGCAGTGAGCGTTATTCATGTTATTTGTATATGATGAATAAAACCATCAGTTGTAAGAGATATAGACTATCTAAGGACTTGCGTTCATTTCACTCTGGGTTTTCCTGCTACTGCATCACCGTCCTACCTTCGCGGTAGGAGCGAAAAATGATCCCGACACAAATAAATTACACGTGCTAACCACAGCACGTGTGAAAGTCCAGTGTGGCTATCCCTATAGGGCCACTACACTAGAAAACATTCTAGGCCTATTTTCACATTTGACATGCATTCTTGCGCTCACTCAAGATAGATGAAATAGTTCTATCTGTATTTTCATTTTCACAATAAGTGCACGAAATTTAACGAAGTACAGCTTGTGATCTTCTATTTACATACCATATCGGATAAACACAAAAGTTTGCTTCGAACTGTTCGATTACCAAACTTAACCACTTTTCGAGCGATCGACATGAATAGAAGAATTCGTATTGAGCAGTGATCGCCGTCTCCGTGTAAGTAGTCTGCTTCGCGGACGTATCGTTTGCGGGTATCGTTTCACTCACTATAAGGCGCGAACGTCTAGACGTAAGTCTATATAGTTGTATGAGTATGACGCTTCGGTGACTTAATTCCTGGACGGATTCGCTCACGTTCCTGATATCCCGGGCTCCACGTATACGAAGCAGGCGCTTTCGCTGAGTTTCTCCACCAGGCTACGACTAACGGAGCTGCGCGCGGAGCGGCGACCACTGCTACGGGTGGTGGCTCGCAGACGCGTCGTGGTCGCACGGCTGAGGGCGGCGGAGGTAGCGGCAGCGGGGCGGGAGCAGAGCAGACGAACGCGCAGAGCAGCGGGCGCGTTTCACAAAGCTCCGGCCTCCGTTCGCTAAAGAGCGAACGGAGAACTTAGCGGAGAACTTTAACCTGCATTCCTCCGCTATTTAGCGGAGGCATAGCGGAGCGTTCGTGAAACAGGAGTTGTCCGTTCGCCAAGTTCTCCGTTATCCTAGCAACTGCAACACATGTTTGTAGTTATCTGCCAGCTGACTGTTTACGTTCTATCATATACATAAGCAACAGCGCTGTGACAGAGATAGCTCTACAACTAACGCTATTGCAGAGAGTCAGTGTGTGCGTGTGCGTGTGCG
>NW_014581833.1:2269-9496 GCF_000485595.1 Priapulus caudatus
CTCTCTCTCTCTCTCTCTCTCTCTCTCTCTCTCTCTCGCTCTCTCTCTCTCTTTCTCACACTCTTAATTACCAACCGCTCTCACAATGATATATGACTCACATCGTCCTAATTAAGGCTGTATAACACGCCCATCGTTATGCCTGCGTGACAGTACTGAACCTAGCTCGGCATGCAACAAGACTGAAGCGCATTTCCTTCTCGTAGCCGAACATGAGAAACACCGTGTGCCAGAGTGGATCCACTAGTTTTTGTTCTCGCTGTATTCACCGTGTAAAAGATACGGCGGGTGCCGCGGGTTGGCTTCACCACTCTAGCTATTAAGTGACAACTGCAATGGTTCACGATCGTCGATCATTGATGTGCAAATACTTTCAATGATCGCCGCGCGAAGGGACATTATGTCGGTGAAATAATTAGTTGGTCTGATCTGCGTGCGTACGCGCGGTCCGAGTTCATGCGCGATCAGCTCTATTCTAGACTGGTTGACAACTTTACTGCCTACAGTGACGTGTGATAACTTCTCGCTCGCCTTTTTCGCGTGCTCTAGTGCGCCCTCGCTTACGTTTGTAGCACGTGTACTTCAAGGCAATTGTGCAGCGATGGTATTCGTCAATTTATCACGCAATAAGTGGCAGAGCAGGCAATGATATATATGTATGATAGAAGGTGAGCCTCGTTCGCATCCCAGTTTCCGCACAATGGCCGAGCCATTACCGCGCGTGAGGGAATTTACTCGCCGTAGTGTGTGTCAATACGATGGGCGCGCATGGGAGCAAAACTTTCAAGGAATTATTGTAACAGCGTTCTTAAACAAGTTGACGTTTGCACAGCGCATCGCCTGTTTAGACTCGACATTTTCTCGACTTTCACGCATGCGCTACTGTAGTGAAAAACACCGGTATGCGTTAGTTAGGAAGTCAATGTCTTCAGCGTGCGCTGCAGCACAGAATCCTATACTCACCGTTAGAATACGATTCTTTGTCATGAATATAATATCGCAGAAATGAGGGAAGTACGGAGCGGGGAATTCTTGATAAAATACAGCATGATGCTATATGTCTATCTCTTGCGCCACCGTAAAAAGAAAACCGCGACCGCTTCTCTCTCTCGCTCTCTCTCTCTCTTTCTCTCTCTCTCTCTCTCTCTCTCTCTCTCTCTCTCTCTCTCTCTCTCTCTCTCTCTCAAATAATATTATTTATCTATCGCCTGCGCTTCAGTGCAGTGAAAGAAGGCGGCTTCCTTTTCCTAATTGAGCATTTACGAGTAGAAACTGTATAATAAAATCGTATTATATCCATGATTGTGTCCTCTCTAGTTTGGACCCACAATTTCAACTCGATCATATTTATTTTTACATATACAAGATATGCATGATCGTACAGTTTACGAATCACGGCACGCCCACAAGCACACGACACACGCACGCACGCACACACACGCGCGCACGCGGCACGCGCACGACAGCATACAGCACGAGCATAATATATACTAGCGGGATAACCGGGCTTTTACCGGGGGAGATCGAGTGGCGTTTCTCATTCGTGCACCGCTTGGTTGAAAGGAAAATACCCAAAAAAGTATATAACTACTCTATCGAGTATGCCATGCATCGCTCCATGCATCCTGTCCATCCATCCCATTCCATAGGCCATGCCCTCGCCAGTCGCACGCATGCCATCCACAGGAGTTCTATCAATAGGAGCTGATCCATCCCTGCCCTATCCCTCCAATCCCATTTCATGCCATCCATTGACATCCCACGCAATGCATGCCATGCATCCATCCCATCCAGGGCCATACCCATCCCATCGCATAGCCATAGCGCCTATGCTATTCCCATCCCGCCATCTCAAACAAATATAATACACGAAATTCAAAAGCATAAAAGACATTAAATATTAATAAAAATTAAAATTAAAAAATTGAAAAAAACATACTAAGAAGTAGGTAAAGGGGAAAAACGGTGGAAGATAAGTTTCCCAGCTGGGACTCGAATACCCGGAATCCGTGTAGGAGACGATGTATTCTAGCGATTAGGCCAGCTCCGCGCGTTAAGGGTATAACCATGAATTCACACGTAACGTAGATGTTAATCTGGTACGCACCGGCCATCTATTGATTGAATAGAATTTTTATGAATGTGTAACTTTTTAACTGTTTTAACTTTTTGTTTCAGGCCAGAACCACCTCCCAGACGTGCTGAATCTGTAAAATACTTTAGTTTTCCTCTAGGGCGGACGTTGTTCTAGTTATTGCGGAGTAGAAGACTTAATTCGGTCTGAATCAACTTTATGTATAGAATTTTGCACAGGGCGAGAGATAGTGATCCGCTAGGGAACGCGCTGCTGATTGCCTATTTTGTCTGCTTATTAATTTTATTTTTTATGATTTTTGGCTTAATGTTTGTTTAATTTTAAAACTTAGGGATAGGGATTAGGGTTAGGGGTTAGGGTTATAGGATTAGGGTTAGAGGTTAGAGTTAGTGTTAACTGATTCTATATCCACAACTTTTTTTTAGCCTATCTGACTCGTCAGATGCAGCTTGTAGAATCGCATGATGTCGTGCCGGCGTCCGTCCGTCGGTGCGTCATTCCGTCAACAGTTGGGCACACAATCTTAACCGCTCGACGTTACGCGTCACGCATATTCGGGTCGTGGGGGAAATCGTCAAATACGAGTTGGGATGTCGAAAGCTGGGCGTCAGAGGTCAAAGGTCAGAGAGGTGTAAAATGAAGGGGAACATTCACTCTTAAACTTAAGGTATAGGGAGGAAAATGCAGAATTGGCGGGCCACAAATCTAAAGGGGTCGACTAAGGCTCGTGATAGTCGGTGTATTATAGGCATCACTGGGTAGGAAAAGCCAGTCACCTGTGCGAAATTGAGGTCACAGGTCAAATGGTCAATGGGCACAGGGCAGATTTTAGACATTTTTCTGAGGACCCCCATTTGGTCCTGACGGAGCGATTGAAAACTTTTTTGTTTCAGCGGTGAGCCTAGCACTTTTTATGGCTTTATATGAAAGGACCATGAGATGTCGCCTTCTGCTGACATGCGAAGATAGTGTCGGATAACCTTGTTGACCCCAAGAGGAGGTTAAACAGTAGGATTTGTATTTACTGCCTGTTAGAAAGAATTTGACTGCCGGGATTGCTAGTAAGAATCTATACTGGCCTGGATGTATCAGGCTCCAATGTCACAGTGAAATTTCAAAAGCTAAGATTTGGTTGAGAAGTGTTTATCGGCTCCTTAAATACGTTATAATTTCTATGGTCATTCTATAGATAACCGAAGTGTGACGATCAACGTTGCGAAGACAACGTACGGGGCTGGTTCTCACAGCAGCCACTGCTCATAGTGTAGCCATTGTGGTACAACGTGTGGCGTATCGTAAAAACGAGTTTCGTGTGCGCTAGACAGCGTAAAGCATTCGGTTAGCAAGTCGTTCTTACAATATTAATGAATAAAAAAAAATTTGGAAAAAAATTTTTTTTGCTTGATAAATTTTTTTTTTTTGATTAAATTTTTTTTCCCCCCGTTGCTTTTCACTTCTCATCCTTTGATAATCTATTAAAAACTTGCAATAATGACTCTCAGAATGCTGGTTACAATCGCGGTAGCAAAATCATCGACACGCAGCTTATGTTACCAGAGCGATATGATTGTGTAGAAACAGTGGGCTCTGTTGTTCATGCCACCGTGACGTCATCACTTCGTACTCTAATACTGTGCAGATATGTTACGATGTAACGTATCGCCACTGTCAGTGAGCCAACTGCAGTTTTTGCCTGCGTTAATTGGTTTGCATGTGGGCAGCTCTCTATGCAGGCGCTGTAGGCTGCGTAGGTTAATGTGATGAGTGCTACCGTATTTCATCTGTCCTTAGCGAGATAGTTGTTGCTACTACGTACGATGGGAGCTTCCATCTTTAATCTGAAGACACTTAAACGTACGCGCCATCTCGTGGCAACTTTCATAACGATCGCCAACGAACATTCCTTGAGAATGGTTCCTGATACCATAATCCTGTGCATTCCACTGTTTCGGCGTGTATGTGAACACTTTTGGGACTAACAGGGTTTGACTAGAATCCCACACTCTCACCACAGAGTCACCGCAGTGAGACGTTAGATGAGCGCTGCGGCACTTGTTTTATATTCACTATCTCTCCCTGAGAACCTACTGCTTTAATATATCATATAATATTATATATATATATATATATATATTAATATATATATATATATTATGTAACGAGCTTCGGCTGCTATAGCCTCATATCCGCGCATCCTATCGTCCTGTTGCGTGTCTCAGCATCCCAGGTCGATGCACAGCATTCCTATTGGCCATGGCAGCGATCACGTGATTCCCACCGGTTGTATGAAGGAAACCTGTGGGGTGATGTGTGGCTTGTCATGTGATGTGCGTGACATAAAATATGACTTGATCACGCGTCTCTTGTGATGCATGATGGGAAGGTAAGAAGCCATACCCACGCTGAGCTTGTGGTATAAATACGGGACTCTGCTCTTAGTACGGCAGTATACGATCTGGAGCGACCGAGACGGGTCAAGACAGCATTGCGGCCACAAGGAATTCTCGACTAGATTTACCCGATCATAACCGTCGTTTGTTGTACAACCGATTTTTGTGAGTATATTATTACTTATGTTGATACTATCATTGACATAGTTGACAGTATATTCCCAAGAATTGCGATAGATTGTGATTGATAACTGATCGATAACTGATGCTATCTTTACAATAGAGAAACCCTATTTTTATTTATTTAGGCAATTATCCATCATATACAATACATAGCATACTTTTACAATAAGATTCTGAATTCATAAAATTACTACCAAGGATATATACACAAAAAGCATACTTATTTACTTTGTGGTCCTTGTTTTTCTATGCCTTGAATCTTTGTTTGTAGTTTTAACAGGTCATACAATGGTACATTTTCATAAGACGATACAGACATTTCTTAACCCTATACTTAAAACTAGAATAAACAGAATTTGTCCTAACTTGCTGTGGTAGAGAGTTCCAAGCTTCAATTTTATTATAAGTAAATGAGTTTTTCCCACTGCTTCCCACCCTCTGTTTAAAAATAGACATCTCACCTTCCC
Source organism: Priapulus caudatus (assembly GCF_000485595.1). Lineage (NCBI taxonomy): Eukaryota > Metazoa > Priapulida > Priapulimorpha > Priapulimorphida > Priapulidae > Priapulus > Priapulus caudatus. The sequence goes on from NW_014581833.1 coordinate 7,405, forward strand.
TTGTATTGAAACTATGGACTTCTGACGTTAACATGAAACCTTCTGTCATATACCTACTGTGGGCCGAGATTCTGTAATATTTTAAAAACCCTATTGACTTTTAGTTGCATTGCCCTGAACTCTACAGGTACCCAATTTACAGCCTTGAACTCTCTAGCACGTATGTGACACACTTGCAGCTTAGCCCTTGTGCGCTTTGTAAGACTGCTGTACCATATACTGCTTGCATAGTCAAAATGACATTGAATTAGTGCAGAAACTAGTGCTCTGTGTTTAAATACTTAGCTTTTCTGGAAAGAAATTTCAATCTATTGTTAACCTTTTTTACAACCTTATTTCCCGTTACCTCACCACTCATGGAGTCTTCCAAGTTTATTCCTAGATACTTCTGTATTTTTATGTGCAATTGCCACCCATTACATCTGATGTACAGTTGCAAGGACAAATGACAATTATTATCATTAAGCCATTTATTAATGGAATGCAATTATCTACTTAATTCTTCCTGTGTAGCATGTACCTCTGTCCTTGAAACTATCATGTGTCCGCATGGAGATGATCGCGAATTCTGTTACATTCATTACACTTATACTGGCCTTAAAGTTCAGCTTTACTATTAATGTTGTTATTAGTCTGTGATACGTAAGATATATGACGACATTATATTATGTATTGATAGCAATGGCGTATTATGTACGTTTAGATGGCGAGCTCAATCATCGTAGGTTGCATCCTGCTGGCACTACTCTGTGTGAGTATATATATAATCTATGTTTATCTGCAAATCCAATAATTCTGTATTTTCTATTCTAATATTATGCTATATGTTTGCGCGTTTGATATGATGCGACGCATCGGAAAGCACATAAATGCTAGGTTTTGTGGAAGTTTGGCGGTTTACTCAAAACGTATAACGGCATTGCAATATTTTTTCCTCACACTAGCTATACATAATATATGCCGAAGGAATATGACAAGTTCGTACGGGGATTCAGAGTACAGTAAACACGTTTATACAGTTATACGGTTTATACGGATTATTAAGGGAGAGTGAGTAGGGTATTGATAGTGTGCATTGACGTTAAGGATAAACTTTTGACGAGAGCCGCCCCCATGCAGCTAGATTAACAATCCCGTTTCAACGGCGTGGGATACATTCGTCTACGCAGGTCGCATCGGCACGGAGATCCACCTACCGGCAGGCAATCTGTGAAAATTCTTCCGGCAACATTTGCTGCCCCGACGACACCTGGATCCAAATTACATCCATGGCGTACGGCCGGCAGCCGGATTCGGCCGGTCTCTGTCCTGGAACCAACACAAATACAAATAACTGCGTTCAGTTCGACGATGTCATCGGTTACATCTCCCACTGCTACGGCCAGAGGTGCTGCACGATCGCTGCCACTAACGCTGGCCTTGGCAGTGATCCCTGCGTCGGCACGACCAAGTACGCCATCGTCACCTGGACCTGTACCTGTAGCCCTACCTAACCCTATATTTTGTCACTATATTTTCTTCCGGATTCGTCTTGTACTAAAGTTATCATTTTTTGACAAATGTACTCAACGCCGTCGCCGGGCCGAGCCGGCCCGTCGCCTTTTCACAACGGAGTGATGGGATAGACAGTTATGCTGTCTTAATTTTCACGTGGCACGGCGTATGAGGCATATAGGACGTTCAGAATCCCTAGTGCTGCCCTGGGAGGATGTTCTGGGGCTCAAACAAAATCTATTGCTCGAATAGATGGTGCTACGTAATTGCTCCAGATACCCAGGCCGAGACCCCGCGTACTGCAAGATTCAGCACGAAAGCTGCTCACGTCTGGGGTCTTTGACGTACACGCGTACTGACACATGTCAGTGCAAGTGGCCAGTATTGCTTGTGCTGCCAGTGATTCCTTGTTGTACCCAGTGCAGTGGTTGTTCATTTTTATCAGTTACATCGAATATAACTATTGAATCTGTGTCACTTTACAATGAGTTTATATTTAAAAAATTAAAGACACAAAAGACATTTGCAGTTCTCTACGGTATACTTGTACCTCGCTAGTTATAATATAATTAATCAATAATAATATATTGCAGCAGAG
>NW_014581833.1:12991-14267 GCF_000485595.1 Priapulus caudatus
CCGCATGGGGATGATCGCGAATTCTGTTACATTCATTACGCTTACACAGGCCTTAAAATTCAGCTATATTATTAATGTTGTTATTAGTCTGTAATACGTAGGATAGATGACGTCATTATATGTATTGATAGTAATGGCGTATTATGTACGTTTAGATGGCGAGCTCAATCATCGTACGTTGCATCCTAGTGGCGCTACTCTGTGTGAGTATAATAATCTATATTTATCTGCAATTCAAATAATTCTGTATTTTCTATTCTAATATTATGCTAAATGTTTGCGCGTTTGATATGATGCGACGCATCGGAAAGCACATAAATGCTACGTAAATATTCGCTCATCTCAGAAGTTTTGTGAAAGTTTGGCGGTTTACTCAAAACGTATAATGGCAATGCAATATTTTTTCCTCACACTAGTTATACATATGCCGAAGGAATATGACAAGTTCGTGCGGGGATTCATAGTACAGTAAACACGGTTATAGAGTTATGCGGTTTATTCGGATTAATAAGGGTGAGGGAGTAAAGTATTAACATTGTGCATTGACGTTAAGGATAAACTTTTGTGAGACTTTAACGAGAGCCGCCCCCATGCAGCTAGATTAACAATCCAAGTTTAACTGCGTGGGATACACTCGTCTATGCAGGTTGCATCGGCAGAGCTACACAGCAGTGACACCTACCGGCAGGCAATCTGTGAATTGTCTTCCGGCAACATTTGCTGCCCCGGCGACACCCGGATCCGAATTTCGTCCGCGGGGTACGGCCGGCAGCCGGGTTCGGCCGGTCTCTGTCCAACCAGCACAAATAGCTGCATTCGGTTCAACGAGGTCACCAATTACGTCGCCCACTGCAACGGCCAAGCCTGCTGCACGATCACTGCCACTAACGACCGCTTTGGCGGTGATCCCTGTTACGGCATTGGCAAGTACGCCGTCGTCACCTGGACCTGCAGTTAGAGAGGCACTACAGACTGGCTGTTTTCTTCTAAGGAAACTAGAGTGACTATCTCACTATATGCAGTGCTAATTTTCACACACAAAAACTGTGGCGATACAGCTGTATAGTTTTCTTTATATTACACAGTCGTTTATAGTTGAATTGTATCACTAACGCTACACTGTAAATCCAGGCGTTTAGATCGAAACGTTTCATATGTTTAGTTATATGTTTAGATGTTTAGTTTCTAAACACTCCGTATGCATATCCGTTTATACGCCCTAAACGTTATGTTTATAACATATTGGTGATGTGTTTACTATATAAACACACTGTTT
>NW_014581834.1:0-9495 GCF_000485595.1 Priapulus caudatus
TGAGTGCTGTGCATGCGCCTGTGCCGTAGCGTGCTCGTGCATGTGGCATATACTGGCATGCTTGTAGCGGTGTGGCCTGTGCGTGGCGCCTGTGCGTCGCGTGGCTGTGGGCCATCGTGCAATACGTCAATGCTTGTACGTGTGTGCCTGTGGCCGTCGCGCTGTGCGTGCATGCGTGGCTGTGCCATGTGCATATACGTGCATGCTTGTACGTGTGTGCCTGTGCCGTGCGCCTGTGCGTGCGTGGCTGTGCCATGTGCATATACGTGCGTGCCTGTGCCATTGTGTCATATACGTGCATGCTTTACGTGGGATGCCGTTGTGCCGTGGCGCCTGGTGGGCGTGTGCGTGGCTGTGCCATGTGCATATACGTGCATGCCTGTGCGTGCGTGCCTGTGCCATGTGCATATACGTGCATGCCTGTGCCGTGCGCGCGCTTGTATGTGCGTGCCTGTGCCGTTCACGTGCGTGTACGTGTGCACTGTTGTAATGGGTACTAAAAGTAGTATGCTTATGTGGTGTTAGATCATAATGCCATTTAGATAGGCAATACGTCATTTGCAATACCGTGTATGTAAATAGAAGCTGATAACAAAGTGACTGGTTTGCGTTTCTATAGGAGAACTTGAGGGGCAAGGAGTTTACCTTCTGGCAATGGTACTACAGTGCAGCAAAGCTGCTAAAGGAGGACAAGCAGTTAAAGCAGATGTGGAACTCTAGGTGAGTTTGAATTGATGAATAGGTAGTTGTTGGAAGGTGACTAATACTGTAGATTTTTCGTTGACTCACTCACATACATGATGGGGGAGGGACTTACATAGTACCTATTGCTGTATTTCAGATATTAGTTTCGTAGCACGGTTTTATAAAATGCAATCTGTTAGAAAAACTTGTAATGATATGGGTCACTTGTTCATGGAAATGTGTTCTGCCGAGTAGCTTTCTTCCTACACAATTCCAAGAAAAGTGCGCACGTAATTATGTCTAGTTGTGGCACTGGTGATGTGATGTATCAATGTGTGCATGATTGCCATCTGGGGGCAGCCTCCTCATGGGTTTCATCGGGAAAGGCAAGGCAGAACAGATACTTGCGAGCAAGCCGAAAGGAACATTCTTGGCAAGGTTTTCCGAGAGCAGGCAGGGTGGCATAACCATCGCCTGGATACAAGATGTTGAAAGTAAGTCATCGTATCCGATGCCGTTATTTTTGCATTTCAAAGTGTTGACCTTTAACGAATTGGATAGTTAACTGTAAATATACCGTAAAAGTCAAATTATTAAGGTCTCGTGAAGGTTCTATTGAGGTCCATTGAGTTGAACTAATTTTGTGTTCAGATTTTAAATCGTAACGTTTATGTGGTTAGTACTTCACTCAACTGGGGTCTATTGACTAATCTCTTTGGAGCTGTTGTCATCTGGCTTGCTAATACCGATGTTTTGAATGGCATTTCAATGAGTTTAGGATTGGATTCGATTATCAGTTTGAGCAGAGTTAAATATTGATTTCCTGCTTTCATGATATTAGTTGTAGCTATCAATATGAAATAATAATTAAATGTACAATGATGCATGCCACTATCTATTTCTCATTGCTCTTATCAATTAAATTTCCTCTCTATTTCAATCACACGACTGTTTTTAGCATTTGTCTCTCTAGAACTCGCTATATCCCACCTTTGAGCATTCACCTTCTCTCTGGTACTCGCTTTCTCACCTGTTAGCATTCACGTTTTCTCCAATTCTCTTTCACTGTTGCTCTCTGTTCATCTACCGTATCCCAGCATTCATTTTTTTCGTTCTCCTGCTCCATTTGGTTGTATGCCACCAGGTGGTGCTGTTCTATTGGCACTAATAGAAAATCTTCAGGACCTATTGTAGTACGCGTGTGCAAAGTTTCACAATTCTAACCGAAAGTGCACGATCCATGCGCTTATCCGCCCTACTAGTTTGCATAATGGGAATTCCTGTCGTCTGCAGATCACATGGGCGTGTACCACCTGGCAGCATGGACGGCGGCTGACTTTAAGCAGCGCTGCCTGGCCGATCGCATCCGTGACCTCGCGAGCCTGCTCTACCTGTGCCAGGACCCGAATGCAGAGCCGATGCCTAAAGACCAGGCGCTGCAGAGTTACTACACGATTCCCGAGCCACAGTGTACGTTTTCGTCTGACTCATAGAACAGATGTGTTAACACAACAGTAACAACAGCTATGATTTGGCAATTACAGTCACGTATAATACGGTACTACTGCGTAATAGAGACGGGTGCCTCCGGTAGCAATGCACAGTATCGAGGCACTAGAAACGTAACTTAACTGATAAAGCATTGCACGTCCATTTGATGACATGTCCATTGAATGTAGCCCTGATGTGCTTTTCTTGTCAAAGTTAGAAAGTGCAGTCAGTCTAGCACGCCAGGTACTGTCTTGTCGATTTCATCAGCATTTCAGCATTTAAGGTATCATGGTGCAGGGTGCGAAATTAACGCGAGTCCGGAGTCAAATACTCCCTGATTTACTGTCGGACTCCTGGATTTGACATATGCAGGAGTCCGTGTGACTCCCTGAAAATTCTGCTATACAAACTAGTTTATTCCGGAGCACGGCCTCGCGGAATTACCGTATTTTTTCAGCGAATGTCCGAAGAAAATTCGCCAGACGTGCCATGCAGACACGTCACATGCGTTATTGTTAATATCTTTAGTTTTTAACTTCAGACTGTGGACTCCCTCTTTTTGAGGGCAGGGAGTCCGTTAGACTTTCTTATTCACAAGTTAATTTCTACCCCTGATGGTGTTTTGACATGTTTCAGTGAAAATGGAACCGAACGCCGATGGATATGTCGTCTCTGACCTGAAGTGTCACCTGCCAGACAGGTAGGTAACGATTAGGGGTGGAACGACATGGGTAGCTCACAATACGATCCATATCATGATACAGCCTTCACAGTACAATCAGTACCATGATACAGCCTTAGCGATACGATCCGTATCACGATACAGCCTTTACGATATGATATCTATCGTGATACAGCCTTCACGGTACGATACGTATCACAATACAGCTTTCACAGTACGATACAAAGGGCAATACTTTTAAGAGAAACTACCTAGTAAGCTATGTAATCAAGCGGGGCTCTGTGATCACTTACAAATCAGTATCATTGAGTGCTTAGTAAACAGCTTCTATGGAATTGCGAATTGTTTTACGTTTCATTTGTTTTTTGATGAAACTAAGCTGGTAAATGATATGGATTTTATTGAGTAGAGTATTGATACGGGTATCGCGAATGATCAAACGTATTAATACATGTATCATCAAGGTTTGTATCGCAATAGATCGATATAATATATATGTCGATGAATTGTCCCACCCCTAGTAATGATCGTGTTGCGATACCTCCATGAATGTGAACGTGTGAAGTAGGCTACTGAGGGGACCTTGCAGTTGTTAAAGGCTGGCTAATGGGTAGAAAGGTAGCCTGTTATATCATTAATAGATGGGTAATTGTGTTGCTTGTTTATTTCAAATTGTTTTGTTTGTTAAAACTACTGCGTACAGGATTCATAAGATAATCAATTGTTATAAGTCAACTTGGTGCAGGGTTGGAGGCATCACCTTTACTTTACTGCGGGGAAGTTCATTATTCTGAGTTGATCGGAGACCACCGCTGTTTTTCCTACTCTGGAGGAACATGTCTTGAACCCAGATATGCGAATAATCGCACACAAGGGGAGCATGAGCTGCTCAAAAGACTTGCCACACGGCAGGCCGCATGGAGTCGATAACGATTCTATTATATAGATTCCATTATATTATAGATTATTCTTATTACAGTATTATATGGATGTTTCCCCCGTCGCAGGTTTGATCAGATGCACCTGGACGACCCTCGTTCCCCGGCGAGCGTACAGAGCAGTAGCTACGAGCCACCGTCGCCTGCCATCTCCTACGCCGGGAGCACGTCGCAGCAACCCAGCGCCAACTTTGTTGACGTTGGGAGGTGGGTGTCAGAATCAATGGCTCTTGACTCCTAGTGGTGTGTGTGGCATGTACGTAGCCTCATCATTATGCAACCTCGAGTCTGTATTAGTAGCCGTAGATGCGAGTGGTGGCTGTGTAGGTGCAGTTTCTCGATATTCGCAGCGTGTTTTGCCGAGTCGTTGCGACTGCAGTGCTCGTAATGAGTGCAAAGTTCGTTAGGGGTAGTTGTATTTTGCTGAGTTGTTGCGATTGTAGTGCTCGTAACAAGTGAAAAGTTCGTTAGAACTTCGTGGGTAAAGTGAGAAACTGCACGTACACACACCTGTAGTTGATTAGTCAGTAGTTTAATAGTCCGTTAGTTGTTTTTGCTAACCATACCACATCTGTATGTGTTGCACTAGTACACTGGTATTATTTCATTTCTGCTGTGCGTGCGTGCGGAATGTATGCGTGATAGTGAGGGTTAGTGGTGAAGTTTGTAAATGAGAGAGTTAGAGTAAAGGGGTTTAATACACAGCATCCACTCCCACACACATGCACAGCTCGTTAAATCATTCCTTTGTGAATTGGTTAATTTCTGGTGATTGGCGATCATGCATAGAGGGAATCACACAGAGATGCTTACTAATTGTTTGTAGTCAGCTTTCTGTAAGCCATCCCTACCGTTGTTGATACTAATACAAATTTTCCTGATGCCATTTCGCACATTGGCAATATTCGTACTTTTATTTTAAAGCTAGGGATACCTAGACACATTGGCCGTAGAGAGTTTCAGAGCAGCAAGCATAAGTATTGACCGCTGCCGGACAGTCGGCTGCGCCGTGGCCGATGACGGTCAGTAGCACGTTACCATAGTTACGCCATTGTCGTCGAGTAAATTAACGCTCTGCCGACCATCGCCGCACGGTGACCTTCCACGTGTGACAGCCCTCGGTAGCGGTGGCAGTCTGCTGCGCAGACAACGGCATAACCATGGCAACGGCGTAAACCGTTGCGACGTTCTCTTGCAGCGGCAACCCGCTGATCGACAACATGGATCTCATGGCGGACTTCATGACGGACAGTGGCGCCCCCTTCTCGCCGCAGGTCGACTACGTTGATGACCTCGTCGACATGAGCGTCTTCAACCTGGTGTGTGGTCAGGGTCAGGACATGTTCCTGGGTGGGGCGGGGGATCCCGACAGCACCAACTAGACACTCCTCTCACAGCAGGTAGCGCGCGGTGGGGAGCAAATGAAATGCGATTCTCTCGCGGGCCGACCATAACGGTTTTGAATTTTGGGTCGCGCCTGAGGCATTGAACAAGCGAGAGTGGGTCTACGATCACCAGCATGGCGTGATTCGTGGCGATGTTCGGGCGATTTCCGAAATCGACCGTCGTCGATCGTTCGCTTGTCTCGCTCTCTCCACTCGACGCACTGCATCCTACGTCTCCTGTTGGATTTCTCAACTCAGGTTCACAGGAGTACGCCCGGGTCTCACGTCTAAAGCATCTCCGTGGTTTATGTATCAGCTGCTGATTAAGATGCCAATTGGAGTTGTGATGTTAGAAATCACTCGGACTAATCGTTATGTATTGATAACCGAGATAGCATACTCATGTAATGAAATGATACTCGTAGAAACAACTGTGTTGCTACTTTATTCGTTGAAACTACTAAACTTGCATGGCAGAGTTTGTTGCGATGAAGTTAAAATGTAAATTTTGTGTGGTAACACCGATGAGAGAACGAAAAAATGTTTATCGATGCACTAAGTATTTGTTCTAGCTGTGGTCAACTGCGGTGTCAAATTTTGTAGGAAGATAATACACTAAATCTTTTCGATCTACCTAATAGTATGAACGTATCTATGCTCTATGCTATGCAAATATAGCTATATTCATGATGTTGATAATAGTAGTTTTTACAAATAGATTTGTGCTATGAAGAACTACCTTTGCTGGAGTAATTTGTCCGCTTCATTAGATTTAGCTGGTGCTGTTGGGATCCCCTGTCTTAAATATTGCCATCTCTTAACAGTCTTAGAAATAACAGATCCCCTGCCTTCCTGAGGGTTGGCTAGATTTTGTGGATTTTACTCTAGATTAAAGAGTAGAAATCAAAGTATTTTTGGGGACTGGCTGGGCTTTCACACTTATTTCTAAGACGGATCTGACGTGAAAGCGGATGTTGGTAGCATTTCCTTCTGCATCCTCTCTAAATGTCATCTCGCGTTCCTGCACGCGGCCCAAACTCTGATCCCAAAACTGCAGCGGAACATGCACATATTGTGCACCTCCCATTACTACCCATCTCGCTTTCACCTGACCAGGGGATGCATCATGAATGCAAAACCGAGGGGATATAATCTGCTTAAAACAAATGAAATCTTGCGAATGAAATATTTCCAAAGAGGTTGTTGTCTGTCGCGCGGTTTCGGCTGTTAGTCACTACCCTTGTAATCAAGTAGCTCACACGACCGGTGTTGTTCAGTTGCCACCGCAATGACTGGCCCAGCTGTGATAGTAAAATGATATTTAAGTACTGATCTCTATTTTGTTTATCGCCGTTCAGAATGGCGACGTGTTGAATTTTTTTAGGCCAGCGATTCTCTGAATGTGTCTCAGAATCCCAGCACGCGGGTGCTGCATATGTGACGTCGTCCGTTTTTGGGGGGTAAAAATGTGTATAAGTGCACAAATTGCGAAGCATTATGCGAGTGCACAGCTGTTTATCGTCGTAGTTTTTCTAGAGCCGATGAGTAATTTTTGTGTTACAAAGTAGCACGCCCAAATATTTTATATCTGTCAGGGTACGAAATGACAATGCGAATTTGTTATGTATGATTAATAATATGCGGGTATTATTTGAATTTATCACGGAATGGATTCACAAATGCAATCTGCTGACCCCTGCATCGCTGTTTGTTGTGTATAGCCAGCGTATAACTTAGATAGTGGCCGGATATGTACTCGGTGCCGTGTGAGAGCAGTCAATGTTGCCCGCACACTTATTAATTACTCTAAATAATATATCATTAAGAGCTAATAATACCTTTAGGTATTATAATAAATATAATAAGGTATTATTAGCTCTTGATATCATAGATAGTAGAATCGTGTTGCTGGAGCTCCCTCCATCAGCGTGGAAGCTCACACAGTGAGACATGTAGACAAGGGGGGTGTGTGTGGATATATCTTTCGGTCAATGTATCGTGTATATTATCAAAACATCAAGAAGTGCAACTGCCGTATTGTGGAAATACTTACCAGAACCACAGCGCAGGGTTTAAAAAAATGTCAGCAACTAACTGGGCAGCAGTACTTTGCTTGAATACGTTCTAGTTACAACTACTTAATAATGAAGTGATTAGTGAGTATATTGCTCTTACTCTTAGTAATCATACCAGTGCGTAGAAAAGTAGAATTTTTTTTAATAAGACAATTGCATGTATTAAATTGGAAAATGAATAAAATCAAGTAGTAATTACCTGTTAGTTTTATCTGTTTCAATCGCGGGTGTCATTAGTTGTTCTATGTGCGGCAATGCCTCAGGCATGGCTTCATCTCCACGTGTTCACACATTCATGATATCACTGTGGAAATGATTAACATAACATTTCGCGTCATACATTTAGGATAATAGGATAATTACCAGATATAATATCATTATGCATATATTTTACATGGCATTATGCGGCATACATTTAGGATAACAGTGATTATAATAGATGACGTCAGTATGCAAATAATTAACATGGCATTCGGCAGTATACATGTAGGATAATAATATAGTAAGTACAAGATATGATATTAGTATTCATTTCATTGACAGAACATTTGGCAGCATATGCTTGTAGGATGAAAGTAATTACAAGGTATGATATCGGTTTATGTAAATAATTAACACGACATACCACAGTATCCAAAATTTCGGCACAGTGATGGCTTTTCCTCCCATGATGCTATACACCGACTATCACGAGCTAGTAGGTCGAGCCGTTTAGATTTGTGCCGCAATTCTGCATTTCCTCCCTATACCTTAAGTTAAGGAGTGAATGTTCCCCCTTCTTTTACACCTCCTCCTGCCTTCTCTACCCCAGCTTCTCACCTTCTCCACGCAAGCTTCTCGCTTTCTCTCCCCCTCCTTCTTCTCCACCAGCTTCTCCCGCTTCTCCCCCTCCTCCTTCCCACCAGCTTCCTCCCCCTCCCTCCTCCTCCTCCCTCCACCAACGCTTCCTCCCCCTCCTTCTCCATCACTTCTCCCTTTCCCCCTCCTCCTTCCTCCACCACCTCTCCCCCCCTCCCCTCCTTCTCTACCAGCTTCTCCCTTCTCCACAGCTTCTCCCTTCTCCCCCTCATTCTTCTCCACCACTTCTCCCCCCTTCTCTCCTCGCTCCTTCTCCACCACCTTGCTCCGCGGCCTTGGCCCTTCTCCCACCAGCCTTCTCCCCCCTCCTCTTTCTCGTCCTCCATCAGCTTCTCCCTTTCTCCGCTCTCCTCCTTCCTCGCCACCAGCTTCTCCCCTTCCCCTTCTCCACCACTTCTCCCGGTCCTTCTCCACCAGCTCTCCCTTCCTCTCCCCTCCGCTCCTCTCCACCAGCCTCTCCCCCTCCTCCTCTCCCCCTCCTCCTTCGTCCACCAGCTTCTCCCCTGCTCCTTCTCCACACCAGCTTCTCCCCTCCTTCGTTCTAACACACTTCTTCCCTTCTCACCCCTCCTCCTTCTCCCACCAGCTTGCTCTCCCTCCTCCTTCTCGAACACCAGCTTCTTCCCTTCTCCCCCTCTTCCTCGCTCCACCAGCTTCTCCCTTCCCCTCTCCTTCTCCCACGCCACTTCTCCCCCTTCCTCCTTCCTCCCCAGCTCTCCCTCCTTCTTCCACAGCTTCTCTCCTACTCCACTACTATACTACTCTAAAACTCCCCTCCCTCCCCCTCCCCCTCCTAACAGCTGTCCTTCGCTGACACTAGCTGTATCCGAGCAACTTAGTAGCATGGCGCAATCCTTGGCAGAGTTAGTGCACAAGCTATCGTAACTACAAAAACGAGCTGTCCAGTTGGTCGGCGTACGGGCGGGGCGGGGCTAATTCATATTATTTCGCACTCGTTCAGATCTATTCGCGCGGCACCGCGGCGTCAACGAGTTGGGCCAGCAAATCTTAACCGCTCGACGTACGGTCAGCGATATTCGGGATTGGTGGGGGAATCGAAAAACAGTTGGGCATGTTCGAAGCTGGGGGTCAAAGGTCCAAAACGGTCAAGNGGAGAAGAGAGAAGGTGGTGAAGAAGGAGGAGGGGACGAAGCTGATGGAGAAGGAGGAGGGGGAGAAGCTGGTGGAGGAGGAGAGGAAGAATGGAGAAGCTGGTGGAGAAGGAGGAGGGGGAGAATGGAGAAGCTGGTGGAGGAGGAAGGGGAGAAGAGAGAAGGTGGTGAAGGAGGAGAAGGAGGAGGGGGAGAAGCTGGTGGAGGAGGAGAGGAAGAATGGAGAAGCTATTTCCTCCTGCTGGTGGAGGAGGGGGAGAAGCTGGTGGA
>NW_014581835.1:0-9492 GCF_000485595.1 Priapulus caudatus
AATAGTATGTGTCCGCTGGTGTGCGCATGTGTGTGTGTGCGTGTGTGTGTGTGGTGTGTGTGGTGTGTGTGTGCTATGTGTGTGTGTGTGTGTGTGGTGTGTTGTTGTGTGTGTGTGTGTGTTGTGTGAATGTGGTGGTGTATATTATATATATATATATATAATATATATGTGTGTGTGTGTGGTGTGCGCGCGCGCGCGTGTGTGTGTGTGTGTGTGTATGTGTGTGTGTGGTGTGGGTGTTGTGTGTGGGTGTGTGTGTGCGTGTCGTTTCGTGGGCGCTGTGTGCGTGTTGCGTGCGGTGCGTGCGTGTGTCTGTGTCGTGTGTCCATGACCATTACGCCTACCATCTATATCTGCGCTTGTAGTTATTTCTATTCTCATAGTTGATATATTTGATACATCACAGCTATGATAGCAGCCAGCTATGTACAGCGTATGGATACAGCAGCAGCTTATGATAGCAGTAGCATAGCATACAGAGCGTTATGTATAGCAGCAAGCTATGATGAGCAGCACAGCTATGATACGAGCACAGCTATGATAACAGCACAGCTATGACAAAGCCACAAGCTATGATACAGCTACAGCTATGATACAGCACACTTATGACAGCCACAGCTATGATACAGCCACAGCTTATGATACAGCACAGCTATGATACAAGCACAGCTATGATACACACTACTATGATATCCGAGCACAGCTATGATACAGCACAGCTATGCATACAGCACAGCTATTGATACAAGCCACAGCTTATGACTATAGTACACTATGATACAGCACAGCTATGATACAGCCCACACAGCCTATGTACAGCACAAGCTATGTACCATTACAGCTATGATACAAGGCCAGCAGGCTTTGATACAGTACAGCTAGATACAGCACAGCTACTAATACAGTACAGCTATGATACAGCACAGCTAATAATACAGTACAGCTATGATACAGTACAGCATGATCAGGATCAGCAGAACAGTACCTTAAAACCACACGCTATAGATCAGTAGCAGCTATATCAGCCTCTATGATACATACACTAGACTCAACTATATACAGTTACAGCTATTGATACAGCACGCTATGATACAGCACAGCTATGTACATCACAGCTAATGATACAGACAGCTATGATAGCAAGCAGCAGCAGCTATTGATACAGCACAGCTTGATAACAGCACAGCCTATGTACAGAGCAGCTATGATGACAGCACAAGCTATGATAACAGCACAGCTATGATACAGTACGCTAGTAGCCAGCACGCTATGATCACACAGCCTTATGACAGACAGCTAGACACAGCTATGATACAGAACAGCTGACGCCAACTATGATACAGCACAGCTATGATATATATCAGCAGGACTATGGATAACAGGTACAGCTATGATACATCCGCTATGACATCACAGCTATGATACAGTACACCTATGATACCAGTCAGCCTATGATACAGCCCAGCAAGCTATGAAACAATACGAGCTTGATACAGCACAGCTATGATAGCAGCCAGTTTATGATACATCACAGCTATTGATACAGGCACAGCTATGATTACACACAGCTATGATAAATTCACAGCTATGATAACAGCACAGCTATGATACAGCGCACAGCTTATGATACAGCACAGCTATGATACGCGTACAGCTATGATATAGCCGCACAGCTATGATACAGTTAGCAGCTATGATACAGTAGCAGCTATGAATCATTAGCAGCTTAGGACAGCACAGCTATGATACAGCAGGCTGACAGCAACTATGCATACACGTACAGCTATATGATACAGTAGCAGCTATGATACCAGTACAGCTATGATACAGTAGGCAGCTATGATAACAGTACAGCTATGATACAGCACAGCTATGATACAGCACAGCTCATGATATAGCACAGCTATGATACATCACACAGCTAATATACAGCACAGCTATGATAAGTCAGGCAAGCGCTATGATACAGCTACATGCTATGATACAGTACAGCTATGATACAGTACAGCTTAGCAACAGCAGCAGCGCTATGATACCATCACAGCTTGATACATGCACAGCTATGCAAGCAGCACACGTATGATACAGTAACAGCTATGATACAGTAGCAGCTATGATAGCAGCAGCAGCTATGATACAATACAGCTATGATACAGTACAGCTATGATACAGTACAGCTATTGATGTACAGCACAGTTATGATACAGCACACTATGCATTAAGGCGCACAGCATGATACAGCACAGCTATGATTACAGTACAAGCTATGATACATCACAGCTATGATACAGACAGCTATGATACATCACAGCTATGATACAGCCCACAGCTTATCGCATACATGCTACAGACCTATGATACATTACAGGCTATGGAACATCACAGCTATTGATACATACACGATGCATATATCATCAGCTATGGATGACATGTCACAGCTATGATAGCAGCACAGCTATGATACAGCTCACAGCTATGATACAGCGCAGGCTATGATACAGCACAGCTGTATGATACATACAGCTATGATACATCACAGCTATCGATAACGACAGCTATATATGATACAGTACAGCTATGATACAGTACAGCTATTATACCAGTACAGCTTGAACTATCACAGCTATGACTACAGCACAGCCTATGATACGCTATATCAGTCTATCGATACATCACAGCTATGATACCATCAGCAGCTTATGATACAGCCACAGCTATTGATAACAGATACAGCTATGATACAGTACAGTCTATGATACAGTACAGCTATGATACATACACAGCTATGATACCAGCAGCAGCCTATGATACAAGCATACAGCTATCGATACTTCACAGCTATGATACATCACAGCTATGATACAGCACAGCTTGAACATACAGCTATGATACAGTACAGCTATGATAGCAGCCACAGCTAATGATACACCACAGTTATAATACAGGCACAGGCTATGCTACAGCACAAGCTGATAATACATCACAGCTATGATACATCACTAGTGATTACGAGTTAGATACAGAACAGGCTATTTGATTACAGCAACGCCTATGATACACACGCTATGATAGCAGCACAGCTATGATACATACAGCTATGGAATACCAATACAGCTATATGATACACGCAACGCTATGATCTACGGCATTACAGCCATCTGATTACGTACGCTATATACATCACAGCTTATGATACAGCCACAGCTATGATACAGTCACAGCTATGATACATGCACAGCTATGATAGGCGCGAACAGTTAATGATTACAGCCACAGCTATTGAACAGCCACAGCTAGGATACACACAGCTTATGATACAGACTAGCTATGTAAGTTAACTAGTACAGTAGACAGCAGCTAGATGACATCACAGCTAGAATACAGCACAGCTATGATACATCACAGCTATGATTACAGCACAGCCTATGGATACAGCCACAGCTATGATACCGTAGCAGCTTATGATACATGTACAGCTACTGATACAGCCACAGGCTATTGATACATCACAGCTATGATACAGCACAGCTATGAATACATCACAGCTCTATTACATCACAGCTAATGATGACAGCACAGTATGATACACACAGCCTATGATACATCAGAGCTATGATACATCACAGCTAGCGATCAGCTATGAACAGCCTACAGCTATGATTACAGTATGCAGCTATGCATACAGTAACAGCTGATGATACATTACAGCTATGATAACATGCACAGCTTATGATACAAAGCTTGCGTAGCTATGGATACATCACAGCTATGACTACATCACAGCTATGATACAGCACAGCTATGATTACATTCACAGCTATGATACAGTACAGCTATGAATACAGCACAGCTATGATACCCAACACATTATAATACATGCAGCAGCTATGATACAGCCACGCAGCTATGATACATCACAGCTATGATACATCACAGCATGATAAAGTACAGCTATGATACAGCACGCTATGATACAGTACAGGCTATGATACAGGCACACTATGATACAGTACAGCATGATACAATACAGGGCTATCGATACATCACAGCTATGATACATCACAGCTATGATACAGCCACAGCTATATACAGTACAGCTATGATACAATCACAGCCTATGATACAGCACAGCTATGGATACATCACAGCTATGAACAGCAAGCGCTATATGAACTACACACAGTTATGAACAGCACAAACTATTGATACAGCCACAGCTTTAATGATACATCACAGCTATGATACAGCCAACAGCTATGATACAGTACAGTATGATACAGTACAGCCTATGATACATCACAGCTAGATACAGCAAAAACAGCTTATGATCACATCACAGCCTATGATACAGCCCACAGCTATGACTACAGCACAGCTATGATTACAGTACAGCTATGATACAGTACAGGCTATGATACAGCCACAAGCAATGATACATCACAGCTATGATACAGCACAGCGTATGATACATCACAGCATATTACATCACGGCTACTGATACAGCACAGCTATGATACAGCACAGCTATGATAGCAGTACAGCTATGATACATCACAGCTAATGATACAGCTACAGCTATGATACAGCAACAGCATGATGAGCAGCTAACAGCATGACAGCACAGCTGTGATTACAGCACAGCTATTGATGCAGCTCAGCTATTGATACAACACAGTATGCATACATCCACAGCTATGATACATCACAGCAGGCTATGATATTACTAAGCTATGATACATCAGCAGGCTAAATGATTAGCACAGCTATATACAGTACAGCTAATGATACAGCACAGCCTATGAATACAGCACGAGCATATGAATATCAGTACAGCTATGATACATTCAAGGCTATGTACAAGCCCACAGGCTATGATACAGCACATGCTATGATACAGCACAGCTATGATACATCACGAGCTATGATACATCACAGCGTATGATACAGCCACAAGCTATCGAATACAGCAGCGCTATGATAAAGCACAGCTATGATACATCACAACTATGATACCGCACAGCTATGAACAGTACAGCTATGATGAGCAGCCACAGTTATAATACAGCACAGCTATGAACAGCACAGCTATGATACATCACAGTTATGATACAGCACAGCTATGATACAGCTACAGCTTATGATTACAGCCCACAGCTATGATACATCACAAGTTATGAGACATTCACAGCGTATGATACAGTACACGGCTATTGATACAGTACAGCCTATGATACAATACACTATGATACAGCAACAGCCTATGATACAGTGTACAGCTCATGATACATGCACAGCTATGATACAGTACATCTATTTGATACATCACAGCTATGAATACACGCACAGCTATATACATCACAGATAAACAGCATCAGCTAGCTATGAATACAGCCACAGCTTATGATACAGCTATCAGCTATGATACATCACAGCTATGATTACAGCCACAGCTATGATACAGTCAGCTATGATACAGTACAGCTATGATGCTAACTATGATCACGACAGGCTATGAATATACAACAGCTTATGCATACAGACAGCTATGATACATCACAGCTATGCATACATTCACAGCTATGGATATACTTACAGCTATGATACATTCACAAGCTATGATACATCACAGCTATGAATAAACATCACAGCTATGATATCACGTATAACATCAAGCTAATGATAAGCAACAGCCATGATACAGTACAGCTATGCATACAGCACAGCTATGTACATCACAGCTATGATAACAGTAACAGCTATCGATACAATCACAGCTATGATACAGCACAGCTATGATACAGCACAGACCTATGATACAGTACAGCTATGACATTTACAGCCTATAATACAGTACAGCTCATGTACAACACACAGGGCTATGATACAGTTAAGCGCTATTGATAAGCCACAGCTAATGATACAGCACAGCTACTGTTATACAGCACAGCTATGCATACAGCACAGTTATGATACAGCACAGCTATATACAGCCACAGCTATGATACAGCACAGCCTATGATACATACAGCTATGATACAGACACAGCTCTATACTAGCAAGCTATGATATCACACCTATGATAACATTCATCAGCTGATGATACAGCACAGCTATGAATACATCACAGCTATGATACAGTACAGCTATGATAACAGCACAGGGCTAGATACACCACAGTTTAATACAGCACAGCTATATACAGCACAGCTATGATACAGTACAGCTATGATACAGCACAGCTATGATAACAGCGAGCAGCTATGATACAGCACAGCTATGATACAGCACAGCTATGATACATCAGCAGCTATGATGCAATCACAGCTATAGATACAGTAGCAGCTATGATACAGCACAGCTATGATACACAGCAGTTTATGATACAGCACAGCCTATGATACAGCACAGCTATGATACAGCTACAGCTATGTACATCCAACAGCTATGATACAGTAGCAGCTATGATAGCAGCACAGCTATGATACAGTACACGCTATGATACAGCACAGCTACGATATAGCACAGCGTATGATACAGTACAGCTATGATAACAACACAAGCTATGATACATCACAGCTTATCGAACATCCACAGCTATGATAATACTACAGCCTATGGATACATCACAGCTATGAATATAGCACAGCCTATGATACAGTACAGCTATGTACAGCCACAGCCTATGATTACAATCACAGCTATGACTAGCAGCACAGCTATGATACATGCACAGCTATGATACAAGCACAGCCTATGATACAGTCTACAGCTATGATACATTACAGCTATGAACAGCACAGCTATGATACAGCCACAGGCTCATGATACAGGCACAGCCTTGATACAGCACAGCTTGTATGCTATTACAGTACAGCACTATGATACATACAGCTATGATACAGCCATACAGCTATTGATAACAGCACAAGCTATGATACTAGCACAGCTATGTAACACACAGCTATGTACACACAGCTATGTAACACACAGCTATGTAACACACAGCTATGTAACACACAGCTATGTAACACACAGCTATGATACAGCCACAGCTTGATTACAGCACAGCCTATGATACATCACAGCTATGATACAGTACAGCTATGATTACAGCAAGCTATGAACACCACAGTTATAATACAGCACAAGCTATGATACAGCACAGCTATGATACATCACAGCTATGATACATGCACCAGCTAATGATACAGTAGCAGCTATGATACAGACACAGCTATGATACACCACAGTTATAATACAGCACAGCTATGATACATCACAGCTATGAACAGCAAGCTCTAGATCACATCACAGCTATGTATACATCACAGCTATGATACAGCACAGCTATGAATACAGCTACAGCCTTAGATACATACAGCTATAGATACAGTACAGCTATGATACATGCACAGCTATGATACAGCACAGCTATGATACACCACAGCCTATGATACAGTACAGCTATGAACATTACAGCTATAACACAAGCCACCCTATGATACAGCAATTGATGATACAGCACACGCTATGATACGCACAGCTATGAATACAGTTACAGCTATGATACATCACAGCCTATGATACATCACAGCTATGATACAGCACAGCTATGATACAACACAGCCTAGTATAATTCACAGCCTGATAACATCACAGCGTATGATATACTACAGCTATGATACATCACAGCTATGATATAGCACAGCTATGAATATCAGTACAAGCTATGATACACCAGCACTATGATACATCACAGCTATGAACATCACAGCTTGATGATTACTAGCTTAGCAGTAACATCACAGCTATGATATAGCACAGCTATGATACAGTACAGCTATGATACAGCAAGTATGATACAGCACAGCTATGATACAGCACAGCTATGTACACACAGCTATGATACAGTACAGCTAAATACAGCACAGCTATGATAACAGCAACAGCTATGATACATCCACAAGCGTATTTGATACATCACAGCTATGATACAGTACAGCTATGACCACACCACGCGTTATGTACATCACAGCTATGAATACAGTACAGCTATAATACAGCCCTCAACAGAGCAGTATGTAACTCACAGCTATGATACATCACAGCTATGCAGCAGTACGTATGACATACAGCTATGAATACAGGTACAGCTATGATAGCAGTACAGCTATGATACAGTACAGCTTATGATACAGGTACAGCTATGATACAGACAGCTATGTGAACAGCACAAGCTATGATACAGCTCACAGCTAGATCGCATTATACCGCATGATACAGCGCCTATGATACAGTACAGCCTTATGATACAGTACATCTATGAATACAGCACAGCTATGATACAGTGTACAGCTATGATACATGTAAGCTATGATACAGCACAGCTGATACAGCACAGCATGAACAGGATAGCGTACAGTACTATACAGCACGATGCTATGAATCACAGCTATGAACAGGTACAGCTATGATACAGGTACGGCTAATGATACATCACACGACTATGAACGTACAGCTATGATACAGTACAGCTATCGATACAGCCACAGCTATGATACAGTACAGCTATATTACACGTACAGCTATGATACCAGTAGCAACTAATGATACAGGCACAGCTAATGATACAGCACAGTTATGATACATCACAGCTATTATACAGCACAGCCTATAAATACAGCACAGCTTAGCATGACTAGCCACAACTATGATGACAGCATACAGCTTGATAGCAGTAGCGTTTGATATAGCACAGCTATGATACAGCACACGCTTATAATACAGCGCACAGCTATGATACAGTAGCGCTATGATCAGCCACAGCTAATGATACAGTACAGCTAAATACAGTACACTATGATACAGGACAGCTATAATACAGTACAGCTATGATAACGGCGGGCGAGCACAGCTATGATACAAGCCACAGCTATGGATTACAGCACAGCTATGATACATCACAGCTATGATACAGCCAGAGCTATGATACGCAGCACAGCTATGATTAGCAACACAGCTATGATACAGCCAAACAGCTATGATAGCAGCTAAGCCTATAGCTATGATACAGCACAGTATGAGACTCACATATCTGACTAGGCAGTGACTGTTAAAAATCATTGTCAACGAGATTGCTCAGCTTTGCGTAAATTCTTCCGGATAACTGTCCACTTTTCTACATCCGTGTATCTACGCAGTCCCGCGTTTCGTTGACTACGCGATCTTTTCCGTAAGCCCCTCCATCTCAGCAAGAGCTGACAACTATGCCAGCAAGCGAGGAGACACCAGACCGTATGTCTGTGTGCGTGGGAGAAGGTTGCACATCCAAGCATGATCATGTTAAATGACCGAGCGTGCACCGCATAATTCCCTTCGTGATCACGTATCCACCGTCAACGCTTTATTTAAATATAATTAAACTACCGATGGAGGGAGAGAGAGAGAGAGAGAGAGAGAGAGAAATAGATAGATAGATAGATAGATAGA
>NW_014581836.1:0-1551 GCF_000485595.1 Priapulus caudatus
GAGAGAGAGAGAGAGAGAGAGAGAGAGAGAGAGAGAGTGAGAGAGCGAGAGAGAGCGAGAGCAAATTAAACTTACGGTCAGTTGCTGCTCCAGTTTCCTGTAACACAATGAAGCCACAACCTACTGCTGCTGGTACCGCTGCTGCTGCTGCTGTTGCTGCTGCTGCTGCCGATGATCCTGCTGCTGCTGCTCCTCCTCCTCCTGCTGCTGCTACTGCTGCTTCTGTTGCTGCTTCTGCTGCTGCTACTCCTGCTTCTGCTGCTACTATTGTTGCTGCTGCTCCTGCTACTGCTGCTGCTACTACTACTGCTACTGCTGCTGCGGCTACTACTGCTACTACTGCTGCTTCTGCTGCTGCCAACAGCTATAAATGCTTCTCCAATGTTCGCACGCGTCGCAGAAAGTATGCACAGAAATGCGCACAAAACCGGCACGCATAGAACGCGCATCTAGATTTTATCGTACCAATCACCGCGAAATTGTACCAATTATGTAGCGCTTGTTGGCAAATTATTCGTAGCAGAGGGACAATAGCCGCATAGATGGCAAGCGTCAGGTAGCGTTAAACCGCCCCACACGACATCGCCACTACTGCACAAATTGGATTGCTGCGTTGCCACATAATACGGTACGGTATATATATATATATAGATTCCAATGTGTTTATGGATACTCGTGTCGTCGAGAGGCTCAACGACATGATTAGAGAGATATAGATAAAGTTATACGGAACGGAGAAATTGACTGCTGTTTGCATACAGGAATTGTTTCGTGTGGAGCGACAAGCTGCCACACTGCATCAGTCGCCTAATCACAGAAGTCACCTATTATAGCACCCTCTAATTACTAGCTCTACTGTACCTGCTGTATTAGGCACTGATGGATGGGAGCTTTCGCTCCAGCAACCTGAACAGTTCTGTAATGCAAGAAACACAGAATGTACTGTTGTACGATTGAGCTCAAAGTTGGTTGAGTTACGCGTAGTAAAATCGTAGGTATTCTGAGGCTAGTAAATGACGAATTTCCGTTGTTTATTGAAGTCACACTCCTTCCCTATTATCTACTCCCGATATATATATATATACCTATATATATATATACCTCGCGAACATTTAGGTTGTGAAGTCTGTATCTCAAAATGCAGGTTGTGTAACGCTACATGAGGAGAGGGTCGAGGCCGAACGGTTGGCGAGGAGAGAATGGAACAAATGGAGAGATTGCAAAATATCAGACATAAGACTAAAATGCAGCGAGCGGGGAAGAATGAGAGCGAGAGCAAAAGGAATGGAATGAATAGAGAGGGAGAGAGAATCAGAGAGCTCGAGGTGAGATAGGAAAAAGGAAAATAGAAAGAGAGCGAGAGCTAGAGAGTGAGAGAGCTCGAGGTGAGATAGGAAAAAGGAAAATAGAAAGCGAGCGAGAGCTAGAGAGAGTGAGAGAGCAAGAGAGAATCGTAGAGCTCGAGGTGAGACAGGAAAAAGGAAATAGAAAGAGAGCGAGAGCTAGAGAGAGTGAGAGAGAGAGAGACGGAGAGAGCGAGCGAGCGAGAGA
>NW_014581836.1:1751-3041 GCF_000485595.1 Priapulus caudatus
AGAGAGAAAGGGAGAGAGAGAGAGATGGAATCAGAATATTACATGGTCTTCTTGTACGTCATACGAGAGGGGGGGAGGTAATAGTGATACATTAGCCAAATGAATAATTATTTGCAGACCCCATTTCACCCCTCATCTCTCTCTCTCCATAGGCCTATGTATATATATAAAGTATATGTGCGATTTTCAGATATTTAGCATGTTCCTTGCAGTTAACAAGCATGACCATAAACTTGACGCTACATGATCATGGCAGGCTACCGCATTATGAGTCAGTGGCAATACGTGTACCATAGTAACGTGTTAATTATAAATGAGCCGTGTCGCCATGGCTACGGATGACGCTCGCAGTGAAGCTGACGGGATACTAACAACTATGTGAATGTATATATATATGCAAATGCACAGAGATGTGCGTATGTGTGTACGTAAGTAGTGGCAATACCCGGACTCCTGACCTGAGGGAGGCTTCCGATTGGTCGAATGACCGCAGAAGTGACGTCATAGACCAAAAGAGCCATCAGGCTACTTACGTATGTATGTATGTTTTCTAGATCTTAAGAGAGCAGTCAATTTTCGGTTTCGTTTGTATAACGGCTGGTGGTGTTTTTTCTACGTTGTGTGACGGTGTGTGAATGCGTGTACGTTTCTGTACATTCTGTTATTATATATATATATATATATATAATATATAATAACAGAATGTACAGAAACGTATATACACGTACTCACATTCACACACCGTCTTCACGCGCTGGTAAACAAACGTAGAAAAAACAACATGTGTGCGTGTTCACGCATGTGCGCGCGTCCGTGCGTCCGTGTACGTATGATAAAATATAACAGCTTATGAAATGTTACATAAACGCACGATGGCCTGAATTCTGTTTCGTCTCACACGTTTATTTGACGCGATACCCGACGTTGACGTCACCATACATTCGCGTCGATCGTCAACCGTGTGCTGCAGTGTGCATTCAGCAGCAGCAGCAGCAATCATCATCGGGAAATTGATATTAATTACTATAAAGTAATAAAATTAGCTAATTATTTCACAAGCACGCACACACACAGAGAGCAAACAATTTCTTACACGAATAACAGAGTCGCAAAAATTGATCCTAGTGAAGTTAATACTATGCATGTTGCAGTGCCTGGAAAGTTTAATCACGCTCTCTCTCAATCTTTATCTCTCTCTCGCGTGCTTTCTCGCCTCTCCCTCTTCCTCTCTCTCTCCCTCTCTCTCTCTCTCTCTCTCTCTCTCTCTCTCTCTCTCTCTCTCTCTCTCTC
>NW_014581836.1:6682-7690 GCF_000485595.1 Priapulus caudatus
ACGGACGCACGGACGGACGGGACGCTCAAGCGATTCTACAAGCTCCATCTGACCATGTCAGATGAGCTAAAAATCAATAATAAATAATGCGCGTGCACAACAAACCCATTACAATAGGCAGTAATTAATAAAAATAATAGATGAAGAACAAATACGATATGCAGTAAATAACAATATACGAATGACAAAATAAGCGAGCAGCAGAAAACATAGGAGCAAGCGGTGACAGAGGTGCGTGTTCATGCACCACGCCGGCATGCGCGTACAAAACACAGGAACGGGCGAGAGCGCACAAACACAAGAGCAGGCGAGAATCTCGGCGACGGCCGCCTCCGCCGCGCGTGCACGGTCGGCGGCCGTCGCCAGGGGGCGCTTACTCTAGCAGGCGACGACGACAACGGGGTGGGATTCGCATTCTGATCAGGCGACGGCGGCGGCAACGGCGGCGCGACTCCGGGACGATGAACCGGACTCCAGGTGGCAGCACTTACGTTGTTGGCGGCGGGGGCGGGCAGCATGCTGGCGGACTGCGTGCGGCTCATGTCCCGCGAGGGGGCGCCACCGCGCGGCTCCTCGACGTCGCGGAACAGACTGTTGATGGTGTTGGCGTCGATGAAATCAGGATGCTTGGTGTTGACGTAGGCGAGCTCAATCGCCACCAGGTTCTCTACCTGTAACCACGGCAACGACAACAGCTGTAACCATGACGACGACGGCAACAACAATAACAACAACAACGATGCACCCATATGGTAACAATATGGCAACAAGGCACCACTATGTATAGAACATGTAAAAGTGCCCGTGCGCACACACACACACGCACGCACTCACCTGCATGCACACACGCACTCAAGCACACACGCACTTACACACACACAGCAACCGCATCCCATAGAACACATTCTGACATCGCCGTCCCTCCCCTTCCCCCCTCCCCCCATCGGGGCGCGACCCTCCGCATCGACCTTCCCCCCTCCCCCCATCGGGGCGCGACCCTCCGTGTCG
>NW_014581836.1:8868-9491 GCF_000485595.1 Priapulus caudatus
ACGAGACAACAGGTCACTGAGACAGTAAGATAACGGGTCAATGAGACAACAGGTCAGTGAGATGGCGAGACAACGGGTCACTGAGACAGTAAGATAACGGATCATAAGACAGCAAGATGACGGGTCAATGAGACAACAGTTCAGCGAGATGGCGAGACAACGGGTCACTGAGACAGTAAGATAACGGATCATTGAGACAGCAAAATGACGGGTCAATGAGACAATAGTTCAGCGAGATGGCGAGACAACGGGTCACTGAGACAGTAAGATAACGGATCATTGAGACAGCAAGATCACATGTCAATGAGACAACAGGTCAGTGAGATGGCGAGACAACGGGTGACTGAGACAGTAAGATAACGGGTCATAAGACAGCGAGACAACGGGTCATTGAGACAGCAAAATGAAAGGTCAGTGAGACAGTGAGACTGCAGCCCGCACACAGACAATAAAACAACAGTCAGCTAGATGGCTAAATGATGAAGCGATGACTCCATGAGACAACAAGCCATTGAGACAGTAAGACTACATCAC
Organism: Priapulus caudatus; assembly: GCF_000485595.1. Lineage (NCBI taxonomy): Eukaryota > Metazoa > Priapulida > Priapulimorpha > Priapulimorphida > Priapulidae > Priapulus > Priapulus caudatus. The sequence continues at coordinate 9,403 of NW_014581836.1, forward strand.
GCGCACGCACGCGCGCGCGCACGCCCACAGATGCTTACGGTCGCGTTACGGATCGCCGTGAGAATGTCGAGCGTCGTCAGGCCGGCGAG
>NW_014581837.1:2500-9490 GCF_000485595.1 Priapulus caudatus
TAGAAAAGTCAGTAGTAGTAGTCGGGTTATAGTGTAGTAAGTAGTAGTAAGTAGTAGTAGTAGTCGTCGTCGTCGCGTCGTCGTCGTCGATGGTCGTCGCAGTCGTCGTCGTCGTCGTCGTTCGTCGTCGTCGTCATAGTAGTAAGTAGTAGTAGCTAGTAAAAAAAAAACGTAGTATGTTAGTATTCGTAGTAGTCGTAGTAGTATAGTAGTAATAGTAGTAGTAGTAGCAGCAGCGCAGCAGTAGCGAGTAGTCAAGTAGCAGTATGCAGATAGCAAGTAGCATCGTAGCAGTAGCAGTAGCAGCTAGCATAGCAGTAGGCAGTAGCATAGCATAGGCAGTAGCAGTAAGCAGTACAAGTAGTAGTAGCGCGTAGCAGTTAGCGTAGCCAGCAGCAGCTAGCAGCACGCGGTAGCAGTAGTAGTAGCGTAGCTGCTGTAGGCCGTAGCAGTAGAGCAGTAGTAGCGCACAGTAGGCATGCAGCCAGCCAGCCAGCAGCAGTAGCAAGTACACCGAGAACATCATCAGCACGCGCAGCAGTTAGCATAGCAATGGTCCAGCAGTAGCAGTAGCAGGTAGCAGTAGCAGCAGTAGCAGTAGACAGTAGCAGTAGCAGTAGCGCAGTACAGTAGGCAGTAGCAGTAGGCAGTAGCAGCTAGCAGAGCAGTAGGCAGTAGCCAGTAAGCCAGTTAGGCAGTACGCAGTAAGCAGTAGGTAAGAGTAGAAGCCAGAGCAGCTAGAGCATCAAGTAGCACAGCAGTAGCAGTAGCTCAGTAGCAGCCAGCGAGCAGTAGCAGTAACTTAGTAGGACGCAGTCAGTAGAGCAGTAAGCAGTAAGCAGTAGTCAGTAGCAGTAGGCAGTAGCGAGCAGCTAGAGCAGTAGCAGTAGCAGTACCAGAGCCGCCCGCAGCCAGCAAGCAGCAGCAGCGTAAGGCAGTAGCAGTAGCAGTAGCAGTAGCAGTAGCAGCAGCAGCAGCAGCAGTGCTAGTAAGCAGTAGCAGTAGCAGTAGCAGGTAGCAGTAGCAGGAGCCAGTATGCAGTATAGCAGTAGCGTAGCAGTAGCCATAGCAGTAGCAGTAAGTAGTAAGCAGTAGCCGACCCGCGGGCTGATACTTTTCGTGGTTGGTCGGTTGTGCATTACTTGTTGATCAATAAACTTCCATGCCTATAGTGTTACTCCATCATCGCTTAATTTTTTGCACTTACACTTCTTTCTAATTTGTGGTGAGGGGGGTGTACTGTAGCTAACTAAGCTAGCATGTCGGAGCCACTGCCCTGTGCCCGCCCGCCCTTCAGGCCGTAACCTCCGCTCCCAATACACCCCAGTCCGTACGTCGTGCCATTCCGACCCATCTTCCGCTGGATTATCGGTCGGTGCTGGGAGCCCCTTTCCTTACTTCCGACCCCCCACGAAGCTCGGCTGCGCGTAGTGCCACGGTGTTATTTTCTTTGGCTTGGTGTGTCTATAGTTTATGCCTCGCTGACGCATTTGCCGTTGACGCGCGGGGACGCCCGAGGCGCCATCTGCGGATGCCAGAGCCCACACTCCCGCCCCGGGGAGGGTTAGGAGTGCGGAGGCAGTGGCAAGGCTGGGCGCCCATGGCGGCTTGGGGACCCACAACCCGCAGAGCAGCGTCTCCGTGTTGCCCGTGAGCCTATGCGAGAGCGGTTGTGATCTGATAGTCTGCATGGTCCCCCGCCCTTTCGCCCGCCGGGGGCCCCCGGCCGGGCGGCGCGACTCCCGTGCCTGCTGCCCCGGGTCCGCGCGCTTTTTTTTTTTTTTTTTTTTTTTTTTTTTTTTTTTTTGTTTTTGCTTTTTTTTTTTTTTTGTTTTTTGTCTTTTTTTTTGTGTTGGCCGTCCGGGTTGTATCCGACCCAAAAGGGACGTGGACAACCCACGCTCCCAGGGCGATTTGTTCCGCGTCGCCCGATTCGGGCTGGCACCTATTCTCCGGCTGCCGCCCAGCAACGAAAAAAAACTGCGACTTTCGTTACATAATCGGCCGGGGTCTTCTCACAGCTGAAGAAAACTACGATGTCCATACGATATTCCAGCCAACGATTCGGGAGCCGGGATTAGATCTGACCACAGAGCTTGCTTGGGCCGACATCTATTGTGGCCGCCTCGCCGCCATTTCGCACGACCACGAACATCGAGCCGTCACGTGTCTTGTGAGTTTCAATTACAATCAATACTGGACTACGAAGAAACGCGACGGCAATGAAACAAGCAGCTCTGACTGACTCGGCCGTATCGCAGTAGTCTGTCCATTCAACTACGGAGGTCCTTCGAGCTCACGCATAGTTACCGGCGGCGGGCCGTGCTTTCCGTTGGCCCACAGCTCCCACCGCTCCGAACAGCGCGACGACTGTATCTGACCGCTCGCTCTCGTGTGCCCGGCCTCGCGCCCGCCCGCCTGCCCGGGCTCCTGTTGGTGCCGCCCGCCGGCTGCTGCGCGTGCGGCTGTTCGGGAGTGGCCCGCTGCCGCGACGCTCCCCCATGACCCGGCCGCCCCTATCCCCCGTGCGTCTCTGAAGGGCGTTGCGAGTTCTCCTCCATCCCTTGCCGTCCCGGTATTAACTCCACCCACCTGCGGAGCGTCGTCGCCCGCCTCGCCGCGCTCGGCCGCGGCACCCCGGCTCTCCGTGTCGCCCCGCGGCTCCGGGCGCGGCCAGTTCGCGACGCGTCGGCTCGTCGGCACGGGCCGACCCCGGCCCGCCGCCCGGGGGGGCCCGGGCGTGTGGCGCGCGGCCCTGCGCGCCCCCGGGGCCGCGCGGGTGCCGCGTGTCCCCCGGCCGCGCGGCGCCCGGGCCCGCCGCGGGCCGGGCCCGCCCAGGCGGCCCCCTGCCGTGGCGCCCGGCGTTGTCGCCGCTCTGGCCGCGCGCGCCGCCGCCTCGCCGCGGCGGGGCCCCGGCGCGGCGCCCCCGCCGCGCCGCTTCGGCGCCTACTCCGTGCGCCCCGGGCGCCGCGTCGGCGGCCGCCGGGCCCGCCCGCCCCCGCGCGCGGCCGGCCCCCGGGCGGCCTCCCGGACCGGTCCCGCTGGCGCCCTCGGCGGTCCCCCCGGCCGGGGGCGGGCGGCGCCGCGGCGACGGCGCCCCGGCCTCGGGCGTCCGCGCCGCGCCGGGCCGCGCCGGGCGGCCGCGCGCCCTCCCGCCTCGCCGGGCCCGCGCGCGCCCCCCCGCCGGCCGGCTCCGCGGCCGCTGGGCCGCGCCGCTTCCCGGCCGGGCCTCCCCCCGGCGGCGGCCCGCGCGCCGGCGCTCCGCGCGCCGCGCCGCCCCTGGGCTGCGGCCCGCGTGCTCCCCGCCCGGCCGCCTGCGCGCGGCCGGTCCGCGCGCCGCCCCTCCGCGGGCTGCGCCTCCCGGCCGCCCGCCGCGCCCGCCGCGCGCGGGCCTCCCGCCGTTCCGCGGCGTTCGGCCCGGGGCGCTCGCACCCTCGCTCCTGGCGCCGCCCCCCCCCCCAACACCCACCCCACCCACTGTGTCCGTCATCGGCGCGACGCCGTGAGTGAGTCAGCCACGTACTGGGTAACTAGGTAGCACGACCGGCGCGCCTAGCACGCCGGACGTAGCCATCCACGCGGAGAGCGGGACACAGTGGGCGCCGCGCCAGCCACACACTACCCGGCCGCCCGTCGACCCGAGTCGCCCACCGGACCAACGCTCACACATAAACATACACACACACACACACACACACACACACACACACACACCAACCCAATACACACACTCACACTCACACTCACACACACCACATGTTTACGCTCGCTACACACACACACCGACGCACATATTAATATATAGCATTAGCTTCTTGTCTCCGTTACTTGTACGAGCGAACTGCGTGGCATCCAGAGTAATCCGTTTGTGTCGTCCTCCGTCTATAGCGCGCTTAACCAATTCCGTACTTTCGTTGGTTGACGTCAGCGTGAGTTTGCCAGTACATTCGCAATGTAGTGACGTAAAAGCGTCCCTTCCTCCGTCCCAAACATCTACGCGTGAAGTACTAGGACAATGGAAAACTTCGTGGTTTCCTCCCCACACGTACCTCTCGGCATGCCACCCCATCGTAGCTGCCAAATTTTTTTTTACAAGATATTGCTTTTACTGATGGGTTAGCAGGGTTTGCTGTTGTTTACGCAGCGCGGGGCGGCGGTCTACATGCAGCTGCACCGCTTTAGTACATATTAGTATGTATATCCAGGATATACTCGGACCTATAGTTGGATAACATTAAACTTATTTTTACCGAACTTGCTCTAGTTAGCGTTAGGAGTTAGTAGCGTAGAAGGACATAGTTTACACCTACTGCATTATTTTACTAAGATTTGCCTTTAGGTTGCGCGTATTGTGATAAGGTAGCATTTCGGAGCCGACTTGCTTTACGTTACTGCTGGCTGGGTTAATATGGTATTAGCAAGCACTCGTGCAACATATTGTTTTTTATCGATGAATGCGGAGTATCTTTACCGAAGGATCTTTGGCCGTCTAGTTAGGGGTGGCTGCTGTAGGACTTTGGATTAGCGCTCGCAGCCGGTGTAGAACTCCGCACTGGATCGTTTGGAAATTGATGGAAGGGATCGGCGCCACATGCGACTGCCAACGCCAAAGGAGAGCCAATTGCCGAGTCTTTAACCGGCTGAGGTTACCGCTGTCATTTACGTTCACGCTTTCGCGATTCCGTCGCTGTCGCGGCTTCGACCCGCCGCGCCCGCGATGCTAACCAGCGCACCGATCGACGTCGGTGCCGCTGAGGTCTCAAGCGTGAGGTGCAGCGTCGCTCTCCATAATTAGTACCAGAGTCGTCTGCTTTGAACGCGTCCGCCTCGGTCCGCCAGCTTACCAGCTGATGATGAGGCACAGCAAAATATATATTATATATATACAAATATATTATATAATATATAATAGATATATAATATATATATCTAATACACATATTTGTTGAATAGCTATGTCTGTTTTGGGTTTGTCTGCTTCTCAATGCAATCAACATGGCCCAGTTCTAGGCAGCATCAATAAGTCAAAACATTCAGCTAGGGCGTAACATTTTTGATGCTGAATGTCATCGGGACACATTGATTTGGACCTCCGCAGGTCAATCTGACGGATCGGCCCCAGCGCGCTATTCGGCATCCGAGGGCCAAATGAGGGCTAAAACCGGTGGAAAATTGGCTGCCCCTGGCAGCCAGCATTATAAAACGCCGCGCCCCCTGCAGCCAGCTATGGGTTGCTGTGGACTGTGTGTGTGTGTGTGTGTAGTGTTGGGTGTGTGGTGTGGGTGTGCACTGTGTGTGTGTGTGTGTGCGCCGCGCGTGTGTGTGTTGTCGCGCGCGCGCGCGTGTGTGTGTGTGTGTGTGTGTGTGTGTGTGTGGTGTGTGTGTGGTGTGTGTGCGTGGTGTGTGTGTCGTGTGGTGCTCCGGCCTCCCTGTGTGCTGGCCCTCCGCTTGTGTTGTTTCGACTTTGTTTGTACATGGCTGTATTGCTGCGCCGCGCGCAACCCGTGTGTGGTGTGAGAGAGAGATTAGCCTCGGGCCCGGACCGCAGCCCGAGACCAGCGCAGCTTAGCAGAAGGGAGAACGTGAAAGCGGAAAGAGGTGAACCCCCGGGCACGAGAGGAGAGAAGAGGCGTGACGAGGCCGGAGAGATGGGGACCCAGGTAGGAGAGTAGGGGGAGGAGATTGGAGCAGGGGAGGATCGGGCGGGCCCGAGAACATTTCCTTTGGCATAGTCGGTTGGCTCTAAATCCCCGCACGTTATTTCTTCCCCCCACTCACCACGCAAGGCCCGCGTCCAGAGCTGTTCCTGTGTGGTATAACGTCTGTATTCTACAAAGAGCTATATAATGCGTGCATCATGATAAGCCCTCTGATGTCCTAGCTCTCCACATGGCGAGTGGGAAATTACCATAATCCACCAGCAGCTATAGGCCCCTTCCTCCTTTTCACTACCTCTGGCCTTTTACTTTTCTTCGATAAATACCGATTAATTAACTTATAACATTGTTACGCCTGCCGTCTGCAGCGTATACTGAGCCACCAACATTGAAGCTATAGCGAGCGTCCTTAGAGCCAGAAATAGATAGCTAGATAGATAGGCAGGAGAGAGAGAGAGAGAGAGAGAGAGAAAGAAATACGATAGTAAAACATTATAGAAATAACATTGCAGATAGTTTCTAAACAAATTTGTATGGGTAAAATCATAAAAATAATATAGCAGCTAATCTTATAAAAACATTTCTATGATTTACACCATAGAAACATTTCTGCAGTTAATCCCCAAACACAACACAAATTTGTATGGTTAATAACACCGGAATAATATAGTAGGTAATCTCTCAATACATTTCAATGGTTAACATAATAAAAATATTATAGCACGTAATAAATCCATACAATTTAAGGGTGATAGGGCAGAGCGGGGTATAGGGCAGAGCGGGTGATTATTTATATATTATAGGGCAGAGCGGGTGATGATGACCCCATAAAAGTTACTCATACATTACTTGAGAAAGATTACATTCACATACATAATGGTGAATTAGAAACAGGCGTCTCACATTTATTGATGAATTCAATGAGAGCGACAACCGTCAGTCGTGCTCTAAAACATGACGCGTGCGCATGCGCAAGCAACTTCTAAATTATTGCGAGTGCATGCATAAATATAACATGCTATGACTTATAAACCACGGCGTGTCCGTGCATATAAGTAGTACGTACTATGACTTATAAAACACGGCGTGCCCGTGCATATAAGTAGTACGTACTATGACTTATAAACCACGATGTGTGCGTGCATAAGTAGTACGGGATGTGACTTGCGTTTTTGTGCGTCCATAGCTATTCTATGTACTCAGTTATGTCGAAATAAGACACGAAGTTTGCGTTCAGCTATGTGTTCAGTTACACACACAGACACACACACACACACACACACACACACACACACACACACACACACACACACACACACACACACACACACAC
>NW_014581838.1:0-1031 GCF_000485595.1 Priapulus caudatus
TCGCTCTTTTACTCTCTCTCTCTCCCACGCTCTCTCTCGTTTAATCTCTTCCACTTCTCGCTCTTTTACTCTCTCTCTCTCCCACGCTCTTTCTCGCTCTCTCTCTCTCTGCCTCTCTCTCGCTTAATCTTTCCCACCTCTCGCTCTTTTTCTCTCTCGCTCTCTCTCTCTCTCTCTCTCTCTCTCGATCTTGCTCTCTATCGCGCTCCCCTTGCTCTCTCTCTTTCCCTCCCTCTCTATCTCTCTCTCTCTCTCCCTCTCTCTCTCCCACGCTCCCGCTCTCGCTCGCTCGCACTCACTCGGTCTTTGCGCAACTTATCTGAGCAAACAGTCGAATCGCTGCTTAGACTTCTGTTGGTGGCATATTCCTAATGCTCGCTGTTTGCTCTTACAGCTTTATCTCACCCCTCCTAGTCTCACAGCCGAGTGAGAGAGGGGGAGGAGAGAGGGGAGAGGCGAGAGAGAGAGGGAGGAGGGAGGGAGGAGAGGAGGANGTGTGTGTGTGTGTGTGTGCGTTCGTGTGTGTGTGTGCGTGTGTGTATGCGTGCGTGTGACAGAGAGAAGGTATAAGTCATGATACAAATTCATCTAACGATTCCGACCCCCCCATCCGTCCGTGGCATTGTTCCCGCAGCCACGGAGCATGGAGGAGTAGGGGCGGGGACGGGAGAGAGCATGGGGGAGTAGGGGCGGGGACGGGAGAGAGGATGGAGGAGTAGGGGCGGGGGCGGGGGAGAGGATGGAGGAGTAGGGGCGGGGGCGGGGGAGAGGATGGAGGAGGTGAAGATTTCCGGGTTAAAATTCTTGGCACAGTTCCAGGGTTTCTCTTGGCTGCCTCTCTCTCTGCGTCCTAATCTCTCCCACCTCTCGCTCTTTTACTCTCTCTCCGGCGCTCTTTCTCGCTCTCTCTCTCTCTCTCTTCTCTCTCTCTCTCTCCCGCGCTCTTTCTCGCTCTCTCTCTCTCGCTCTCTCTCGCTCTCTCTCTCTCTCTCTCTCTCTCTCTCTCTCTCTCTCTCTCTCTCTCTCTCTCT
>NW_014581838.1:2637-3082 GCF_000485595.1 Priapulus caudatus
AGAGAGAGAGAGAGAGAGAGAGAGAGAGAGAAAGAAGAGAGATAAAGAAGCGTAAAATAGGCGGGGGGGAGGGTAGTGAGAGAGAGAGAGAGAGGAGGAGTAGGAGGAGGAGGAGAAAGAGATAGAGTGGGAGGAAAAGTCATATGAAAGCTGAGAGAGAGAGAGAGAAAGACGCACGCACGCACATACACACTATCTTCTCTATCTCTCCCGCTCTATCTCTCCCTCTCTCTCTATCCCCTCCTCCACTATCTCTATCCCTCCCTCTCTCTCTATCGCTCGCTCTCTCTATCGCTCGCTCTCTCTATCGCTCTCTCTCTTTCTCTATTGCTCGCTCTCTCTATCGCTCTCTCTCTCTCGCTCTCTCTCTCTCTCTCTCTTCTCTCTCTCTCTCTCTCTCTCTCTCTCTCTCTCTCTCTCTCTCTCTCTCTCTCTCTCTCTCTCT
>NW_014581838.1:7191-7932 GCF_000485595.1 Priapulus caudatus
GGCAGTCTCTCCTCATGCCGCTCTCTGCTCTCTGCTCTCATCCTGCGACATCTCTGCATCGTCTGCTCATCTGCTCATGACTCATCTACGTCATCAATGTAGAAAAGCCATCATCTATCATGCTCTCTCATCTCTGCTCTCTCTGCTCCATCAATCAGTCCACCGTCGATCTCATCTCCCTCTCTCACTTTCTCAGTCTCTCTCACAGAGAGAGAGAGAGAGAGAGAGAGAGAGGTAAAGAGAGAAATAATACAAACAATCGTATGACAATTGCGTGACAATCGTGTGACAATCATGCGGCAGTCGTGCGGCAATGTTGTGACAGTCATAAGGCAATCGTATGACAATCGTATGACAATCATGCGACAATCGTATGACAATCGTGTGACAATCATGCGACAATCGTGAAGCGCTGAATGTCACATGAAGGGCGGCCTCGGTCATGCGACGGGACAGGAAGTGATGTCACAGACGATGACCTCGTGGTGACAGTGGTGACAGTTGTGACAGTGGTGACAACGTCCGCCCATGTGACGTCCTTGCGTGCCTCTCCTGTCACAGCTCCACGCCCACTCAAATAAGCACTTACAGTCATCAAGGCCGAGTGTGAGAGAGAAAGAAAGAGAGAGAGAGAGAAATGGAGGGATAAAGGGAGAGAGAGAGAGAGAGAGAGAGAGAGAGAGAAGAGAGAGAGAGAGAGAGAGAGAGAGAGAGAGAGGAGAGAGAGAGAGAGAGAGAGAG
>NW_014581838.1:8969-9490 GCF_000485595.1 Priapulus caudatus
CTCTCTCGCTCTCTCGCTCTCTCGCTCTCTCTCTCGCTTTCTCCCTCCTCTCTCGCTCCTCTCTCTCTCTCTCTATCGCGCTCTCTCTCTTTCTCTTTCTCTTTCTCTCTCTCTCTCGCTCTCGCTTTCTCTCTCTTTCACTCCTCTCTATCTCTCGCTATCTCTCTCTCGACCTCCTCCCCGCACGCGTCAGCCTCTTTTGTTGATGAGAGGACGCGAGGTGCATAGCACGCGATGTAAAGAATGAGGAAGACCCTTCACATTATGCTATCGTATTGTTATACATAGACACACACACGCGCGCGCACTCACCCTCCACACACACACACGCGCATACACACACATGCACGTACATACACCCTCCACGCACACACACACGGGCACACACACACACACACACACACACACACACACACACACACACACACACACACACACACACACACACACACACACACACACACACACACACACACACACACACACACACACACACACACACACACACACACACACACACA
>NW_014581839.1:0-9488 GCF_000485595.1 Priapulus caudatus
TGTGTGAATGGGTGGTGGCGTGCCGTGCGCGCATGGTGTGCAAACATTTGACAACGAAGTGTAACGTGCCCGGCCTAACCCCGGCTGCCATGCTCTCACTTTAGAACTGCTGCGCGGTGGCGATCTCAGCGCCGTTTCGATGTCCTAAAGCACACACATACGGCTCACTATACATGGCCATAACATTTGAAATTGTGTTAAAGACTATTAATAGTGTTTCCACGGGTTTTAACTGTATAACAAGCTAATACTAAATGTAGATTAAAGGTATAAAATAATACAGCATTTAATTTAGGTGGGCCTTCACCATAGCATAGCAAGCCACACTAAAACGCCACGACGGCACTCACCACGCCGACGTCGCAACGCGCACTACTCACAGCACCATACCAAAAGCCATCTGCTGGCTGGCGGTGTATATACACAGCCAATCACTAGGCGCGCACAGCTGTGAGGCGACCCCCACGAGAGACGGCTGCAGTTGTATGTGTGTGTATTGTGTAATGTATGTAGTGTGTGTTGTTGTGTGTGCTGTGGTGGGTGGTGTGTGGTGTGTGCGCAGTCGCAGTGTGCGTGTGCGGTTGTGCGTAGCGCGGTGCGTTGTGCGTATTCTATGTGTGCTGCATCGCCTCGTCGTGTGTGTAAATGTGGTATGTGTGTGCGTGTGTGGCGCGTTGAGTTGTGCCGTGCGTATGCCCGTATGTGTGTGATGCGGTGTGTAGCGTTGCGTGGCGCGCGTGTGTGTGATGTGTGTGCGCGCGCGGTGTGTCGCATAATCATTTGACAACGGGCAGTGTAACCGTCCCGCCGACCGTTCCTACTGACTTTCAAAAAATATATCATTCCAAACTACTACAATACATTTTTTTCAGATTTCACGTTATTATTCATGCTTCTAACCAGAAATATTTCAAAATAATATTCTAAATAGAGTCAAATTGTACTATGAAATCACCATTCATTTCCACTTTTTTTGAAAAGATTACATGTCATTTGTAAGGTACAATTAATTTTATATATATAGACACACTTTTTTAAACAATATTGATATGAGAGACGAAATATGATTGATGTCTAAATATCAGTATTTTTCGTTTACTGTCATACATCCTCACTACAAGTGAGAGATAAATGGTTAACACGTCGCCATCACTCAATCAGACCCACCATCCAAAAGCCGCGTCTGGGAGACGGTAACTAGCTAGTATATATAGTATATATCTATATATACTATATTTATATATATATATATAATTAATATATATCATCCTCACCCACCATCACCCTTAATTCCCCTGTTAACTCTAGGTCACCTTGTTGCATAATTCCTCCTATATCTATATGTGTGGGTGTGGGTCGGTGCGCGTGCCTGTGCGTGCATATACAAGGTGTTTATGGTGCGCTGTGCCGTGTGTGTGTGCGCGCGTCGTGTGTGTGTGTGTGTGTGTGTGTGTGTGTGTGTGTGTGTGGCAGGCAGGCCAGACCATATAGAGTAGCTATATCTTACATATTATTATTATATAATATTACAAATATTATATAATATATATACTAAAATATAACACATATAAAATAATACATATAAATATGTACAAAATGTAATATATATATAAATAGGTAAATATATATTGTGTTAAAATATAATATATTAATCTCTGACAGAGAGACAGAGAGAGAGAGAGAGAGAGAGAGAAAAAAAGAGAGAGCAAGGAAGAGAGAGGGAGAGAGAGAGACAGAGAAAGGGAGAGAGAGAGAGCGAGAGAGAGAGAGAGAGAAAGGGAGAGAGACAGAGTGCGAGAGAGAGAGACAGACATAGAGAGACAGAGAGAGAGAGAGAGAGAGAGAGAGAGAGAGAGCGAGAGAGACGAGAGAGAGAGAGAGAGAAGAGGAGAGAAGAGATGAACGAGCGAGATCGCGCGCGAGAGAGAGAGAGGAGAGTAGAGAGAGTGAGTGTGTGCGAGCGAGCGCGCGCGCGAGATAGGGAGAGAGAGAGAGAGACGAAGAGCGAGAAAGAGAGAGCGAGAGAGAGTGAGAACGAGAAAGGGAGAGGAGATTACATCAGATAAGAGGGCAACGAGCGATTCACTCACGCAACCCAGAACCGGTCACCGAGAAAAAGTGAAAAACATCTCTGGTGAGGGGTGGGGGCTAGAAGAAGAATACATGAACGCGCTAAAAAAAAAACCATCGCTACCAGTCACCCGCGATCTTTTTGTCATCGTCGAAATAGCAGCATAACTGGATTGTTGCCAGGACAGCGCGCATGCGCAGTGCTTGAATGAGGAGTAGAGAATCATTATCCGTTCACTCGTCATCGTTGATACTTTAGTGGTTAATTTGGTTTATTCCAGCTTGGCCTACTCCCATTTCGCCTACTCGCAATTCGTTCTACAGCTCAAAAACTACCTGGCGCTATACATATACCGTTTCGTCTACGGGATGCGGGTTGTTCACAGGAATAACCATTTAAAATACTAAATACGGTTTTTGATCGAGCAATACATAGACTAATGACAAAGGACAACAAAAAAAATAGCGTACAATAATAATGAGAACAAACTTTGACAAAATAAGAGAGAAATATATAAGAGCATGATATTAAAATACATTTTAATATAATATAGATAAAACTAAACTAGTGGTAGATTTGAAAATGACAACTTGATTAAGTTACTGTATTGCTAAGGAGAAATAGGCGAGTAGGACCAAACTGGGATATCTCAACTTTGGTTTCTCTGGCAGACGAAACAGGTACAAAAAGAGAGAAACAATAGAGCAGCGAAGGAGGGGACGAAGCGAAAACTGGCGGTATACAATTGTGCGGGTAATACGCCCTTTGTAATGTCTACGCGTAAGACGCCGAGTCGCTGAGCGTAATGATATAATAATATATAATATATATATAATATACTATAATATTATATATATATATATATATATACACATCGCGCGTGTAAACGACAGACGCAAATCTCTGTTCTCTCTCAATTTATTCTCTCCTCTTACTTCATTCTGTCTCTTCACTCACGCAAGAAAGAGTCTAAAGAACAGAAGTAAATAACCTATAGACGAGACTAGAGCGACAGCCTGTCTCATCGCCTCTGTCTCTCTCTCTTTTCTCTCGGCCTCAATCTCTTCTCTCTGCCGTCTCTCTCTCTGCTCCTCTACTCTCTCTCTCTACTAACGTCTCTATTCTCTATTTCTCCTCTCTCTCTCACTCACTTTCTGATCTCTCTCTTATCTACTCCTTTCTCGCCATCTACTCTCTCTATCTCTCTCCTCGTTCTCTCTCTCTCTCACACCTCTCCACATCATCTCTATCTTCTCGTCTTTTGCTCTTCTCTCTCATCGTCTTCTCGTGCACGGGCGGTGCGTCCTCCTCTCTCTCTTCTATAGACGTATGCTATTCTAACACAATCAACGCAATACGTAAGCCCTCTCACCCCCAACGCGTGGTATCAGTGGCGAACCGATCTCGTCTGATACCAGTACTGTGCGTGTGTAATCCACGACAGTCTCTCAGCACCAAACACCCAAAAATGCTACCGGTACTCACTACCAATGTAAGTCAGGCGTTCCGACTGTGCACAAAACGTGATTGCAATTACAAGTCAAGGTGAAGAATACCACGGAAGTGCCGCTGTAATCAAGTGTTGATATCACGGCCGCGGACCGCTACGACAGTTTCCGAAAAAAACAAGCATGCCAAGGTTAATGGCGGCTCACTATGAGATTCATTGAGAAGCGCACCTAACAGACGAACTCAATGTATCCAAGCGAGGGGGGCGTCCAGGCATGTAGTCTTCGGCTCTCAACCGTGAAAATATGCGAATCCACAAGTATTCTTACGGCAGCAAATCCAAATTATTACGAGCGAGATGAACCGGACGATGCCGGGATTGTATTACGATACGAAGAGATATCTAGGTAAAAGACATCATTCCCCAACGTACTCACCCCCCCCCCTCGCACTCTGTATCACTCTCTCGCCAATCTCTACAACAAGTATACCAACCCATGATATACCCCTTACATATCGACCATAACGGGCGGGCCATGTACCTCATCTGCCACATTGTATTAAACCCCCAATGCTATCTACACGCTGTGTGTACCAAGTATCGTCAGATTAAGACACTAAAGTATCGTTACACCAGAGTATAGCCGACCCTGTGCACTCAATTAAACAAGCTTCATAGCTGACTCTCGCCTCAAACCACAACACTAGCTAAAACTAACCGACACACACACACCCTACATATGCGACCATGCGCCGCCCATGTACACGCAGTCACTCACACAACACACACCCAAATCGTACTCAACGTGAGATATCGTCAGATTTAGACACCAACGTATCGTACAGCCTAAGTTATACGCCCCTGTGCACCAAGTTAGCACACAACTATAGCAGGCCCTGTATACCCCCCCCCTCATATCGACCACCCATAGCGCTCTGTACCCGCCCCAAGTATAGGCCCCAAATGTATCAATGTGTGTAAATATTCGTCAGATTTAGAACACCAAAGTATCGTCACACCAAGTATAGAGCGCCCTGTGCCGCCAATTACAAGACAAGTGATAGCACAGCACACACAAAAACACACACCTGCGTACACAACACACACACACTGGGCTCCCTGTATCACGGCCGCCCTGACGGCGAGTGACGTCCGACGCAATGCGAGGCGACCCATGATACAACAATCCGCAAAGTATAACCAATGTACTAACGGTGAAACTATCGGTTCAGATTTAGACACCCAGAAGTATCAGTACACGCAAGCTATACCACGCTGCCCTGCTGCACCAATTAACAACACGTATATGTCACCCTGTTATCCCGCCTACCATATCCGCACCATAACAGCCACAGTACAAGCTTACTTACTCACCGCGTGTAGGCTGCAGTATTCAGCACCGATATTGTATCCACTCAGTAATACTTACTGAGTCGGATATGTGGAAATTATCCATAACTCGTATGAAAAGAGAGTTAAGTCACCTGCTCGTGGACTGACTTTAGAGAACGAGTGTAATTTATTCTCATATACCTAAGGTAATAACGTAACTACCATGAGTGCTGAAGTCACACAAAAAATGATAATGTTAATCAGTCATACTCCTGTGGCTAGTACTAATTACTCATATCATTGTAATTATATCAACGATCTGATTCTGTAATTATTTATTGTTCGCTTATCGTATTGTGATCAGACATGGTGTACCTTATAACGACCATGTATTGTCAGAGTATTCAAACGTAATCTCACGGATTCGAAGACGAGTGCAAATAATAATAGTTCAGAGTCATCATATATAGATACCACGAAGAATATATATCAGTGACATCAGTAGGGGCATGCCAGTTTATATAAGCTTCCCTCCCGGACCGCTAGTGCGGCACTGGTCACTCAACTGGTAGCAACAAACGGTTACATATATATAACTTTGCAATAAGTACGAATCTGCCCCAGCATCCTGGGAATAATCACCCAGGGCAAGCGAAAAATACATGTATGTAATTCGAGCACGGTAAAAACCCCTATACGACAAATTACCTACGGTAGCGGAGACTTGTTATTGTTTTCGTAAGGCCGCTGATTGGACGAGAGACGATGACGTAATGAGTGGATAATAAAGATGATGGTGGGTGACACCGCTGTATAGCGTAATAGTTTATTAGTAGGTCTCAGGTGAGAGATAGTGAAATATAGAAATAAGATGTGGCCTATAGAAAATCAGTTAGCCTAACCGCAGCAAAAACTAACCTAACAACCCCTAAGCCAATCCTAACCCTACTCCACTAATCTCTAAAAATAAACAAAAATAGCCAAAAAGAATAAAAATAAAATAGAATAAGAGACAAATTAAGCCAAATCGGCCGCCGTTCCCATAAGCGGATTACTATCTCTCGCCACGTGGAAAATTCATTGTTAATGAATGGGCCGTTGTCAGAAACATCGTAAAGTTAAACTGGACTAAAGTTAATGCTACGAACCTAACATTACGACTACCATGTGTTTTATTACCGATGTAATTACCCACCAGAACTAGCGTTGACAGAAAACACATCGGCAGCTATTAGAAAACTTACGATAAACAGGAAACTTCATCACAAAGGCTGCGATTAAGATGAGAATCAATCACAAAACTTCAAATTCATATACTATTATATTGTACATACAACAGTAATTTCACGCCATATTATGATGACTAAACCGCCAAATATAAATAATATTTGATAAAAAACGACGTGATCATTGAATTAAATTCTGCACAACAAGAAATCCTCAACTGTAACGCCGAGACGGCGGATCGAATCGTGTCAAGCGTGGAAAACAGGTGTTAGAACAGAAGCAGGAAGCAAGCCATACCGCCATTTGTAAATGTATTTGTTGTTGTTTTATTAGCGTCAGATAATTAATGCATTTTGCAACAGTGTTTTTTCAACAGAAAAAACACACATTTATTCATTATTATAAAATACTAATATCACTATTAATTCGTAATTCGTAACTGTAAATAGTGTATATTTTCAAATTAATAGTTAAAGTGTACAAGAGGTACTGGGCTCTCGTAATGTTAGCGAGGAAATTTCGAAGAGTATTTCGTTCTCGTAACCATTAGTCATTTCTGCAACGGTTTACGAGTGTGGTACAGTCAAGGAATGCAAAGCTAGTGTCTGCGACTATAATTTTTGTTTCTGACAACGGCCAAGGTTTACATAACAAACATAATTATTGAGTGCAAAATAGCGAGTAAAATAATCGTTTCATTGATAGTTTGTTTCGATATCATTTTTAAATATGGTTAGGCAGATTGATAGACCGTGTGAATGAATGTGATATATGTGTATGGATATGACGAAACAAGAGAACAATCGTTACTTTTTGAGAACGTTTATTTTGATACGAGAGTTCATGGTGAGTTTTTACATATAAAAATGCAATACCTAACGCGGCTGTTGAATACAGTACGTATTAATTATGATTATATTTATATGTTAGTTATATTCTCTGCATTCTAGTTTAGTAGTCAAGCGATGCAAAGAAGCTGTACTGCCATTGTTCATATTTCATAGATTTAGAGTAGTAGCGGTGGGGCTACGACCGTTCTTAGTTAATAAATATAATAAATCATTTTTAATGCTGAAGTTTGCAGTAGGTACTCAACCTCCCCAAACAAACATCAGACCCGACACACACAAACCCACACACAGCACACACACACAGGCAGGACGGCACATGCACGGCAACACAGCCCGCTCACACACACGCAACGACACGCGCGCGACTTCGCACACACCACCACAATCCACACATAGCACACCACACGCGCGCGCGCGCAGGAAATGCAGCACACACACACAGCACGCGCGCAACAGCGCACGCACACGCACCGCACTGACCGCACAACGCACGACACACACACGACCTCACACACACGCACGACGGCAACAGCACACACACAACACACACGCCCCCCGCCCCCACACACAAAGGCACCCACGGTAGGATCCGCGTGAATTGGTCACACCACACAACACACCAAACACACATACATACATCACACATACAATCGCCACGACTAGCAGAAACACGCACACCCGCACACACACACACAAACACACAGCCGCGTCGCATCGCCACGCAGCGCACACACACAACACACGCGCCGCGCAGCACACAACGCAACGCCCGAACACACGTCACGCAGACCTCGCTCAGCACAGGCACGCAACAACACACACACTACACCCACACACACACCCCCACCCCGACACAGTCACCGTTGATACACACACGACACGCACACGCATCACACACACACACACACACATAAACACACCACACACACACACACTAGCAGGTGGAGCGCACGACCACACAGCACACAATAAGCAACACACAACACACACACACCACAACACACACACACACATACTATATATATATACTATACTAATAGGCCAACACACACACAATACGGCTTTCTATGAGGCGATCTGCGGCTTAAGCAAGATCATTGCGCGACGCGGGCGGTACGTGAGAGATTAGAGAATATCAAATAATTAGTAACCGTGAACGGACAGGCAGGGCCGCGTGTGCTGTGTTGTGTGTGTGATAGATGTTGTGTGTGTGTGTGTGTGCGCTGTGTGTGTGTGTGTGTGTTGGTGTATGTGTGTGTGTTGTGTGGTGTGTGCGTTTGTGTGTATGTGCTGGCGTGCGTGGGTGCATGCGTGCGCCGCCAGCAGGCGCACGGCGCGCGGTGTGTGTGCTGTGTGTGTGGTGTGGTGTGTGTGTGTGTGTGTGTCGTGGCTGTGTGTGGTGTGTGTGTGATGTGTCGTGTGGGGGAATTCATGATGGTATAATTTTCTTGACGAACATGCACAACTTCACGCTTTCCCTTCCCTGCCCGCATTCTCTCATCTTCTCTCTCTCTCACAACACACACACACACCAGGGCGCACACACACCACACACTACAGCACTACACACACACCACACAGAGCACACACACATCACACACACACACACGCATACAATACACCACACACACACACACAACAGCACACACACACACACACAGACACGCACACTCACTTGCTCATCCTCTGCTCACTACTACACCCCTCAGCTGTCTCTCGGTCTCTTACTCATCCTCGATCTCATCTCTCTCATCTCTACCCCACTTCTCTCTCACTCCTCGTCCCTCTCCGGGGGTGCCTTTCCTCTCTCTCTCTCTCTCGTCTCTCTCTCATCCTCTCTCATCGCTCGCTCTCTCTCTCTCGACACTCACTCTCTCTGTTACTGCTCTCTCGGCGTAGCCGCTCTCTCTATCCTCCTTACTCCTCACCCTCTACTCTCTCTTATCTTTCTCGTCAACTTTTCTCTCATCCGAGCGATTTCTCATCATTGACTTACTCTCTCATCGCGAAGTCTCGTGTACTCCTCCAACTGGGTTTCGTCAATCTCTGGACCCCACTCTCAGCCTCTCTCTCTCTCTCGCTCTCAGCTCTCTCTCTCTCATCTCTCTCTCGACAGACTCACACTCATCGCTCTAACCTTTCCTGCCCTCGCGCGAGCTCTCTTGTCCACTCCTCACTCATCCTCTCTGCTCTCGTGTCATCTCATCCCATCTCATCTGCTCTCTCTCTCCTCACTCCTCTTCTCTCTGATGCTCATCCGTCTCTCTCTCACTTCTCCTCTCTTCTCATTCCATTCTCATCTCTTTCTCTCGCACTCTCTCTATATATACATCTCGTCTCATCTCTTTCTGCTCTACTCTCTCTTCTCTCTTTTTCTCTCTCATCTCTTCTTTCTCTCTTGTCTGGGCCCTCTCCCCGGCCTCCTGCTCTCTGCTCGCATCTCGTTCGTCTGTCGCTCTCCCCCCCTCTCTCCATGTCTCTCGCCCCTCTCCCTCTCCCTCTCGCTCTCTCCCTCTCTCATGTCTCTCCCTTCGCTGCACTCGCTCTCTCTCGCCTC
>NW_014581840.1:0-807 GCF_000485595.1 Priapulus caudatus
GAGAGAGAGAGAGAGAGAGAGAGAGAGAGAGAGAGAGAGAGAGAGAGAGAGAGAGAGCGCGTGTGTGTGTGCACGTGTGCACTTTGCATGTAAGCGTGACTCTGCGTGTTTCTAACTATCCGGTTGTTGCGACTCGCGTGTTATTATGATTTTCCTGCGATATTTCAGCGTTGTCACATAAATGTGACGTCATCCACCACCACCGACATATATAATTGTCTGCATGTATTAATAGTGAATGTTTATTAATTAATGTTTAATGTCATTATTAATTATATCACTGCGTGAATTCGGAAGACGCAGCGTTGCGTCATATGCATATATAATAATATATCGTGCTCATCATGTGCTAATACATCGTGCTCATGATATTATGATTGTATATCATGCTCATGATATTATGCTAATACATCGTGCTCATGATATTATGATTGTATATCATGCTCATGATATTATGCTAATATATCGTGCTCATGATATTATGATTGTATATCATGCTCATGATATTATGCTAATATATCGTGCTCATGATATGATAATATCTAGCGAAATATTATATCATATATCGTGAGCATGATATATTAAAGTAATATTGCATATGACATGAAAATATATCATCGAGCTATGTTATGATAATATATCGTGCTCATTATATAATTATATATCATGCTCATGATATTATGCTAATATATCGTGCTCATGATATTATGATGATATATCATGCTCATGATATTATGCTAATATATCGTGCTCATGATATGATAATATATAGCGAAATATCATATCATGTCGTGAGCATGATATAGT
>NW_014581840.1:1424-4631 GCF_000485595.1 Priapulus caudatus
CGCGCGTGTGTGTAGTGTGTGTGTGTGTGTGTGTGTGTGTGTGTGTGTGTGTGTGTGTATGCGTGTGTGCGTGTGTGTGTGTGTGCGATGTGCATTCTCCGTTGCAACAAAAAAATAATTACTCGCGCCACTCACAAATACACACGAGAGAATAATCCGTCCCAGCGATGCATTAACAAATGTCATCAACGTTGTTGTTATTATTATTATTATTATTAGCCGTGGATTTATTTATCGCATAATCGCTGCTCGCTTATCAATCTCATTAATTTAGAAAAAATGATTTTGCTGTCATTCTCATGCGCGCTGCGTGCATAAATAACTATCGTGTGTTGCATCGGTTGGTCGGGTTGGCCGGTAGAGACGCGCATGCGTGCTAAATGCGTGCTGACGCGCGCGTTCGTTTGTTTGTTTATTTTATTCGGTGAACAGCCGCGGAGGTATGAAACAGGGATTATTGAGGCGACTATTCTAATGGGCCTGAATTTATGTCGTGCGCACGCAAGCGTCTCTGTGTGTGTGTGTGTGTGTGTGTGTGTGTGTGTGTGTATGTGTGTGTGTGTGTGTGTGTGTGTTGTGTGTGCCGATTAGTGGTCGTGCGATGTGGTGTGTTGTGTGGTGTGCGTGCGTGCGTACGTGTTGGTGTGTGTGTGTGTGTGGTGGCTGTGTTGTGTGCTGTGTGTCGTTCCGTGTGCGTGTTTGCGTGTGCGTGGTGCGTGCGCGTGTGCGTTGTGGGGCGTAAGCGCGTGTGTGTTTGCTGTTTGTGTTGTGTTGTTTTTGTGTTGTGTTTTGTGTGTTTGTGTTTGTGTTTTGTGTTTGGTTTGGTGTTTGGTTGTGCGCCTGTTCGGTGGTGGGGTTCGTGTTGTGTTTGTGTTTGTGCTTTGGTTGCGTTGCGCGTTCGTTACGGCGGTGCTGTGTTCGTGTGCCGTTGTGCGGGTGCGTGCTGTGTGTGGGTTGTGTTGTGTTGGTTGTGTGTGTGTGGCGTACCTGTTGACATGGTGTTCGGCGTTGTGGTTGGCTTGCGTTGCGTGCTGCGTGGCAATTGCATGTGTGCATGTGGGTTGTACAGCGCGTGCGCCCGCGCTATGTAACGTACGACAATTATGTTATTCAATTTAGATAACGGTATATAATATAATAATATATTTATATATATTTTATATATAATATAGTATATATATATTATATATTATATATATATATTCTATATATAATGTATATATATAAACGTTATCATCACGGTCGTGATTTTAAATCTTAATATTCACGACCATTAATACTACACACATATTGCGCGGCCCGTAGCATACTATATATCTATGCAATATTATATTATAATATCTATATAGATATTACTACTATGCCGGTGCGTGCGGACCTCGCACGTCATTTATACATCGGTGCGTGACTGCTACGTTATTACACAACACGCCACACGCTTGATGACCGATTCCTTCCCGCGCGTAACCATGGCGCTGTCATGTCAAACCTGTCACAGAACCTGACCGACAGACGCCAGCCTCGCTCTGGTGCCGTAGCGACGACATCGTCTGGCCGACATCGTCGCCATGGAGAACAAACGCTGACGGGAGTACTTGGATCGCATCCCCGTAATTAATCATTATAATCGTAACGTTTTAATGACGTTTTTCTTCGATTTGCGTGAAGAGAGGAAAAGAAAAGATATCGGTTGCGGTGCGTTTTGTTCCATGCAAGGATATTTTTCTCTCTCTTTCTTTCTACTCGCTGCTCTCTTCTTCTCTCTCGCTCTTCTGCTCCTCTTATACTAATATCTATATAATATATTATATATAATATTCCAATCTCTCGTCTCCCGCGGCTCTCTCTATCTCTCACTAAGCTCTCCCTTTTTTCTCCTTCAATACTGACTACTCCCCTGGCTTCTGTCTCTCTCGCTCTTTCGCTCCCATCTCTTTGCCTTTCACGCAATTTCAACCCCCTCTCACCCCTCTCTCCTGCTCCCCCTCCCCCACCTCCCGGCACACGCGCACGCACGGGCGTAATTCGTCAATTTAGTCAGTCGCAGGCCAGTTTATGTACTCATTGTTGCCCAGTCATTCGCACAACCTGTTGCGCAGAGCAGACCAGCAAGGAGCAGAGCAGGAGAAGTCATGCGGGCGTGGTGTGTGCATCGATTACCTTATGTCATAATTACCTATTTATATTCCTATTTAATTATATATTTTAGATTATCACGACTCGTCTCACCGTTCGGGCAGGGTGCTCCCTGCGCCGCCGTCGACCTCCTTCTCCGCCGCTACCGCGCGCCCCTCCGTCCTCGCCTCGTTGGGTCTATCCGACAGCGCCCGTAGTCCGCCTGGCACCAGGGTTCATGTTTCGCCCTCCTCAGTACATGCCTATCCTTCTCGTGCAACATTGTTGCTGTCCCCTTGCTTACCCCTTCACCATACATCCTCCAGCAGCGGATTCTCCCCCACAGCTTGTCTACCTCTCCTCCTCTCCCTCGGTCATGATCTCACTGGCCTCTCACTCCTCTCACTACTGTACTCCCTGGCCACCCGCCCTCAACTTCCGTTCCTCTCGGCCTCCTCCTATCGCACTGAGCCATTATTTATATTCACGTTTTTTTATCCCTATCCATTCACCTGTGCCGGCCGCCTCTCCGACTACTCGCAGTCGATATCTAACTTAGTCCGAACCGATATAAGGTAACGATAAAGACGAGACGCAAAAAGTGGGGATAGGGGAGAAGGACTCAGAGCGGAAAGAAGGACAGAGGGAGGAGAGGAGAAGAAAGAAGAAGAAGCATAATGTACGAGAAGAAGAGGGAGGAGAAGACGAGGAAATAATTGTCACGGGCGGGGTTCAATGTCGAGGGGGGTAAAATGGCCGAGGGGGTAAATTGTCGGGGGAGGCGAAACGATCAGCAAGGGAAAGGAGAACGAGGTAAGTGTCACGGTGAGAGAAAGAGGTAAAATGTCGGAGGAAAGAGAGAAGTAGTAGAGAAAGAAAAAAAGAGAAAAGGAAGGATAATGGTCCGGGGACGGAGAGGCCGGGGGGAGTGACTGGCAAGGGGAGGGGTAAAATATGTCGGGGGAGAGGGATATCGCCGGGGGAGGGGAATCGGGTGATTGGGCGGGGTGATGGCCGGGGAAGGAAGAGAAAAAGAAGAAGAAGAAGAAGAAAAAGGAGAGGAAAGCGCGAGAACGAGAAAGAGGGAAAAGA
>NW_014581840.1:6427-6784 GCF_000485595.1 Priapulus caudatus
ATATTATATTATATTCACTTACACACCACAATACAATATAATTACACAATATAATATAATAGAATATAATTCAATTACGCAGTAAAATATAACGTATATAATCCAATGTATTTAATCTATAAAAACTATTTTATTCTGTATATAATTTTCTCCTATTTCTATTTTATTCGTAACTGTTGTTAAAATAATTTTGACAATTATTTTAACAACCGCTATGCAATCTAATTATATTGAGTCGTAAATACGTGGTCCCTTTATCCTTCCAAAATAGTAACCCAATATTACTCGAAACAGCTGGATGACGCACGCGCGCACACACACACACACGGCTACGCGCCCACGAACACGCACACGCAC
>NW_014581840.1:8724-9485 GCF_000485595.1 Priapulus caudatus
CACACACACACACACACACACACACACACACACACACACACACACACACACACACACGACGCGCGCGTAATATTTGCTATATACATCTAATTAATAACTATCCGACACATTGGTACACGACAGGTAACCGGTTTACCTACCTCTGTGAATATAATTTCAGCCTGCAGGCTCATTCGTACATCCTCTCCATCGACGATCCCGCTACCTCTCGCTATATATCTTCTCCTTCTCCTCTTTTCCTCCTTCTTCTTCTCTCTTCTTCTTTTATTTCTTCTTCCCTCTCGCTCTCTCTCTCTCTCTCTCTCTCTCTCTCTCTCTCTCTCTCTCTCTCTCTCTCNGTGTGTGTGTGTGTGTGTGTGTGTGTGTGTGTGTGTGTGTGTGTGTGTGTGTGTGTGTGTGTGTGTGTGTGTGTGTGTGTAAGCGTGCTCACTCATACACACATCACACACTCGTACGCAGGTACGCCGATACACACGCGTATATTTATTTATTTACTTGTTCTATTATATGTAAAGTGCATCCAACAGGATGCATTAGGCTTTGCCTGTAATTTCTCAGTTATTGACAACGGTAATTGCACTAAGTGGTCCGGCAGAATAAATATCGATAGATTGTTGTTAACCTACGCATTAAACAATTTCGAGATATGCATATATGTATGCGCGCGCGTGTACACACACGTACGCGCGCACACACACACACACACACACACACACACACACACACACACACACACACACACACACACACACACACACACA
>NW_014581841.1:0-720 GCF_000485595.1 Priapulus caudatus
GGAGAGAGGATTCAATCTGTGCCTCCTCTCTACTTTCTTCAACCATCGTGTTCCTACATACTTCCCTTTCTGCTGCTCCTCCACCTCCCCTCCTCTTTCGCCTTCCCCTACTCCTTCTTCCCATTCTTCTTATCCTCCTCTTCCACTTCTTCTTCTTCTTTTTCCTCATAATATTTTTCGATTCCAGAATCACAGAAGTCACCTCCCTCGCGCCTTCCCCCGCCTCCTTCTCTCCCTCCTCCTCCTCCTCTTCATTTTATTCTTCTTCCTTCTCCCCCTCTCCTCCTCTTCCTATTCCTCCTCTTCCTCCTCCTCCTCTTCCTTTTCTTCTTCCTTCTCCTCCTTCGCCACCGTCTCCTCTTCTTCCTCTAAAAAATAATTCCTCTTTTTTTCCTCCTCCTCCTCCTCCTCCTCCTCCTCCTCCTCATCCTCCTCCTCCTTCTCATCCACCTTCCATCCAACCGGCCCCACCCACCAGAGTCTGCCTGCTCCCTCTATCTCACATCAACGCATTCATCTACCTCTAGATGTGATATATAGAAGTAGCAACCGCAGCAGCAGCCCGCGGCGTTGATTTAAAACTGAAACAAAGCAGTAGCAGCAGTGAATCCGTAATGAGGCAATATCTGAGGGAGGCAGAGCGAGAGAGAGAGAGAGAGAGAAGAGAGAGAGAGAGAGAGAGAGAGAGAGAGAGAGAGAAAGAGAGAGAGAGAGAGAGAG
>NW_014581841.1:2007-4507 GCF_000485595.1 Priapulus caudatus
CACGCACACGCACGCACGCACACACACACACACACACGCACACACACACACCACACACACGCACACGCACACGCACGCACGCACGCACGCACACACACACGCACACACACACACACCCACACACACGCACACGCACACGCCCGCACACGCACGCACGCACGCACAAATACTCATATACACTAACACGCACGCACGCACACGCACGGACATATACACAGATACACTAACACGCGCACACGCACACGCGCGCACACATATACGCACCATACACCCCCCACACACCTAAGAATTTAGAATTTCGTCTATTTGCACGGAAGCAGATCACGTATATCATATGATATATATGTGCTTTGACGGAAGTCTGTAAATGGCCGGAAGTTGAGACGCCAGTGCCCTCTACGTGTCGGTGATGCTACCACGCGCCGCGTGTTTTTTCGTGGGTAAATACACACGTTCACCCGTGTTTGCCTACTGCTAGGTGATGCAAGTATACTCGTCAGTTAAACCCCGTTACTCGTTCGCCGAGCGAAACACAACAAATACAACAAATACAACGAAACACAACCAATACAACAAATACGACGAAACACACGAAATGAAAAACAAACCCAATCCGTCGAAAAAACACGCGAAACAAAAACAAAAAACGACGAATCAAAGAAAGACTAATAAAACAAAAGCAACAACGAAAAGAAACCGAAGGAACGCAACTGATGAAAAAACAACACCGCACAGAAAACCAAACAAATACGACAAATCAAAGGAAATATGATACTAGCCTCCCTCTCCACATCCCCCTCCACTAATCACCCTCTCCTCTATCCACATACCACCCCACGCGCTTCCCTTCCAAGTTCCTACTCCCTTCCCCCAACCCCGGCCCCAAACGCACACCCAATCCCATCCTCAAACCACCCCAAACCGCATAACCCCATGCATAACCACCTCAACCCATCTCAACCCACCACAACCCATCCCAAACCACATCCCATCCCACCCACCAATAACGCCACGCCGCCATTCGACAATAAATCGTGTTTTGCGAATAACCGCCGATGCGACGCAGACGTCGACAGCCGGAAGTAGAACAAGGGAAGTAGATCCTCCCGGGCCTCTTCCCGAACGACGCACATAAGTTCTGGAATCCCGCCATTGAAGCTACAGGGTGAAGCATCAAACTACGAAACTAAAATAGAGAGAGATATATATATATATAGATAGATAGATAGATAGAGAGGGAGAGAGGCAGAGAGAGAGAGACGAGGAGAGAGAGAGGCGAAGAGAGAGAGAGAGAGAGAGGAGAGAGAGAGAAGATGAAGAGAGAGAGAGATGATGAGAGGGAGGGAGAGAGAGATGAGAAAGTAGAGGCCGAGAGAGAAGCGAGAAGAGAGAGAAATAGAACGAAAAAAAGGGAAAAGAAGCCCCGAGAGAGAGACGACGAGACGAGAGAGAGAGAGAGGAGAGAGAGAAGGAGACCGAGAGAGAGTGAGAGGAAGAGAGACAGAGAGAGAGAGAGAGAGAGACGATGAGAGATAGAGCGAGATAGAGCAGAGAAATAGAAAACAGAGGAGAGAGAGCGAAGCAGAGAGCAGAGAGTAGAAATGATGCAGAGACCGAGAGAGAGAGAGAGAAGAGACGAGAAGAGAGAGAGAGCGAGATAGAAGGAGAGAGAGAAAGAGCAGAAAAAGAGAGATGAGACGAGGAGGAAAGCGAGAAGAGAGAGGAGAGAGGAGAAGGAAGAGCGAAAGAGAGAGAGTGAGATGGAGAGAGAATGAGGAGAGAGAGGAGAGAGTGAAGTGAGCGAGTTGAGAGAGAGACGAACTAAAACCGGAAGAGCGGCAGCGAGCGCCTCAAATAGACCGCTTGCTCATTCTTATTCCACATATTGTTTTGGACGCCAGCATGCTGTGGCTGAGTGTTTTGCGCTGCGGCCTCCTGCGGTCAGTTAACGTTACCCGTTGCTACTGCTACTTGCTGCTGCTGCTACTGCTCGCTTGCTACTGCTTGCTGCTAGCTGCTGCTGCTGACTGACTGCTACTGCTCACTCGCTGCTGCTACTTGGCTACACTCTGACTGCCGCTGGGCTACTGCTAAACTCCGTCCGGCTTACTAACTCTAGCGACTGCTAACTGGCGTACTGGCTGCTGCTGATGCTGCTAACGCTGCTGGCTGCTGCGCTGGCACCATTGTACGAGCTGCTAACTGTTAACTCGGGCGGCTGCTGCTGCTACGATTCGATGAGATGAGCTAACAGGACTGGCTACTGTACTCGCTACTACCGACTATCTTGCTGACTGTTGGCTTTGCGTCACTGCTGGCGATTATGATGATGATGCTACGCTACTGGGCTACTGCTGACTTGCTGCTGCTGCTTTGTGCCGGCGACTGCTAGACTGACTGCTTCGCTTGCTGCTGCTGCTGCTGCTGCTACTGTTGCGTGCTGGGCTCGTTGCTGCTGTTTGGCTGCCTGCCGCTGGCTGGCGCTGCTGGCTGATGATAA
>NW_014581841.1:8231-9485 GCF_000485595.1 Priapulus caudatus
GAATTCACTTATTACAAATAGGTACTATATTAATAAAGTATTATTAACTATTGATAGGACATATAACATATAATAACATCATATATAACATATCACATCATAATATCCATCAATGAGAATTATTCAACGTTGAAATGTGAGTCATAATATATGATCAACGTTATGGTTATAGTCAACGTTATAATTGTTGAATCAACCTTCACGTCTACGCTTTAGAAAATTCGGAACCTCATCTGTAAATGTCCGTGTTTCCATTTACATTACACTGCTGCACATGCTGTGGTTACCTCCGCCGAACGGAGTTGGAGGAGGTTATGTGATCGCTCTTGTGTGTTCGTGTGTTCGTGTGTTAGTGTGTTAGTGTGTTAGTGTGTTCGCGCGATCGATATTAGCGCGTCAGCCAGCCAGTGCAGCGAGCCAGCGAGCGTGTACATGTGAGCGAGCAGCAGCAACGAGCTGCTGCTACGAGCGAGCGAGCACAGCAAGCCAGCAAGCCAGCGTGTACATGTCAGTACGCTGGCGTATATCGTGGCTTATTCGTGTGTTCGTGAGTCGTATGGCGTATGGCGTATGTCGCTGGCGGAAGTATGCACTCTCCGTGAGTGCACTCTGTCTAGTTAGTATATATGCTGTCCCCTAGACTGACACGAGACGTCCCTGCGGCTGAGCCCAGAGAGACTCGCGACGACGTGCGGAGCCAGTCTAGATCACATTTCTTATTTTAACGGCGACATTGTAACTAATTGACAACATTAGCCATTTTTGAATCCCGAAAATTGAAATTGTTCCAACGTTAGTTTTTTGTATTCTATCGGCAAAAAACATTTTAGGAACCCTTTACAATTGGAAATTACATTAACAAATTTCCTGTGGATAGTACCTTTTTGCACGACGCCACAAAACACAATAAAAACAGCTTTCATAAATACAATTTTAGCTGAGCCACGTGACTCAATCAAAAACATGAAAAATCCCGAAACGCAGTCGGAAAACAGACAGCAACAACACGTGACCTTGCCCGATCACGGGATGGCGAGGCAATTTGGGAGGACAGAGCCCACTCTCTCTCTCTCTCTTTCTCTCTTTTTCTCTCTCACGTGCTCTCTCTCTCTCTCTCTCTCTTTCTCTTTTTCTCTCTCACGCGCGCTCTCTCTCTCACTCTATCTCTCACTCTCTCGCTCGCGCTCTCTATTTCTCTCTCGCCCCCTCTCTCCCTCTCTCTCTCTCCCCTCTCTCTCCCTCTCACTCACCCCC
>NW_014581842.1:0-1796 GCF_000485595.1 Priapulus caudatus
GGTACAGGAAGGGGAGAATGTGGTACAGGAGAAAAGAGAGAAGGTAGAGGGCGAGGGAGAAGGTAGTGGAGGAGGAGGAGGGGAGAAGGGGTGGAGGTAGAAGAGGTAGAAGACGAGGGGAAAAGTAGTGAAGGAGGAGGAAGGGGAGGAGGTAGAAAAGGGGTACAGGAAGGGGAGAATGTGGTACAGGAGAAAAGAGAGAAGGTAGAGGGCGAGGGAGAAGGTAGTGGAGGAGGAGGAGGGGAGAAGGGGTGGAGGTAGAAGAGGTAGAAGACGAGGGGAAAAGTAGTGAAGGAGGAGGAAGGGGAGGAGGTAGAAATGGTGTACAGGAAGGGGAGAATGTGGTACAGGAGGAAGGAGAGAAGGTAGAGGACGAGGGAGAAGGTAGTGGTGGAGGAGGAGGAGAGAAGGGGTAGAGGTAGAAGAGGTAGAAGACGAGGGAAAAAGTAGTGGAGGAGGAGGAAGGGGAGGAGGTAGAAAAGGGGTACAGGAAGGAGGTCGAGGAGGAGGGTAGAAGGTGGGAGGGAGAGAGAGAGGAGGTAGAGGAGGGAGGAGGTAGAGAGGAAGAATGTGGTAGAGGGGAGGGGGAGTTAAGAGATAAGGGAGAGAGGAGGTAGTAGAGGGGGAGAAGGTAGAAGAGGGAGGATGTAGAGAATGGTGGGAGAAGGTGGAGGAGGTTGCGGATGGTGGGAGAAGGTGGAGGAGGTAGAGGAGAGGGAGAAAGTGGTGGAGAAAGAGGGGAAGGAGGAGGATAGAAGGTGGTGGGGGAGGAGAGGGAGAATGTAGAGGAGGGAGGAGGCAGAGGGGGAGCATGTGTTGAAGGGGAGGGGGAGTTGGGAGATAGGGGAGAGAGGAGGTAGTGGAGGGGGGAGAAGATAGAAGAGGGAGGATGTAGAGGATGATGGGAGAAGACGGATGAGATAGAGGAGGGGGAGAAAGAGGTGAAGAAGAAAGGGGATGAAGAGGGTAGAAGGTGGTGGGGAGGAGGGGGAGGAGGTAGAGAAGGGAGGAGGTAGAGGGGGAGAATGTGGTGGAGGGGAAGGGGAATTGGGAGATATGGGAGAGAGGAGGTAGTGGAGGGGGAGAAGGTAGAAGAGGGAGGATGTAGAGAATGGTGGGAGAAGGTGTAGGAGGTAAAAGAGAGTGGGAGAATGTGGAGGAAGTAGAGTGGAGAAGAAGGGGGAGGAGGTGGTGGAGAAGAAGAAGGGGAAAAAGGGGGAGGAGGTAGAAGAGAAGGATAAGGTGGTAGAGGAGGAGGAGGGAGGAGGTGGCGGAGGAGGAGAGGGTCGAGGTGGTAAGTGAGTGAGTGAGTGAGAGAGGGAGGGAGTAAGAGGGAGGGAGAGAGGGAGGGAGGGCGTCGAGGTGGTAAGTGAGTGAGAGGGGGAGGAAGCGATCGAGGCGTTTTGTGCTTACCGGCCGGCCCGCAGAATGAACAATATATTGTAAGCGGGCAAATCCCACACGCCAGGGAAGTGATGGCGATGCGGGAACGCAACCGGTGTCAGGGGGAATGTACAAAACAGAGATGGGAAGGTCAGCGGTTGGGCCCGAGATCAAAGTAAGCCGTGGCGGTTTTTCTTTTAATCAGACGAGTTAATATAATCAAAGTTGACTAGACACAAAACGAGTGTGTGCCATTTTCGCGGTGGTTTGCCGGTGTGGTGTTTTGAACATAAACATTGTTCAAGACTACCCATTGTCAACTCAAAATGCTGAAAAATCAGCAAGAATGCTCAGAATCGATTGTAACATTATTATTTGATATCTGCTGCTTATTATGAGCTATGATACTTATA
>NW_014581842.1:2561-4672 GCF_000485595.1 Priapulus caudatus
TTTATTTTGACGATTCTTTTACGACTGTCTCTCGCTTTGAGATAACTTCGGGAAACCTCGCGTGTTTCCGTCAATGATTGACAAATGGAATGAATGACGTCTGTTATTGATTGCAATAGTGATGACCCCACCTGTGCCCACCTCACGCTGGATGTGTAGTAATCTCTGTAGTACTGACGTAAGTCTGCGCTACCATGGCGCTACACAGCAGCGGCCGGAAGCAATACACTGGCCACAAAGCGAGAGCGGGTCGCAGTAAACAGTGATCTCGAGTCGGTTTTCGGCGAAAATACCAACATTTTTTTACCACTCATTATCTCAGCGTAGGAGCATCGTAGGAACAAGCGGTTTGTTTTATACTAACAAGATAAACAAGGACAGCTGATGAATAATACCGCAAAGAATCGTCAATATAAAACGGGAAAAGTTTATTAATTTGACTAATACTGCAACACATTTTCAGCATTTCACCGTTGTACGCTCTCCTTCTTTATACGCTCTTGATGTAATGTAGCTATATGACCGTATCGTATAGGTACCAGGTTCGTGGCTTTTAGGTACGGGTAAGGTTTTCCCTTAATTCCCTTAACACAATTAATAGACAGAAACAAAGGGTAACGTACAACGATTGATCTGTTTATTTTACACCAGAACTACAGTCACAATAAGTGTTCGTCGAGTTAGTAACGATAGCTCGTATACACGCTTCTCAGCGTAGGTTAAGCTTAATGCCCAATAGAGGTTACCACACAAAATACTGTGGCTCAACAGAGTTTAACACACAAATACTGTGGCTCAATAGAGTTTAGCACACAAAATACAATAGCACAAATACGACAAGACAATCTATAACCAATACTCACATCTGGAGACCAACTCGGTGATTCTACCTTTCTGTTTGAAAGCGCCTCTATTAATTTTAACTTTCACGTCAATTTACCCCGCTACATCACGTGACTAATGTTGGTCATACCAGCCGTCAGAACGGACCGCTGTTACTAGCTTTCGATAGGGAGGGGAGGGTCTATTGTCCTACCTGGAACCACGCGCCGTGGTGGTATCAGTCTCCGAAGTGTAACTAATCATGTTGCGTAGCCAGGCCTGTCACAAGCCTACCTTGCCTTTGCTAATCTGGATGTTTAAGTAGGTGCGGGCTTTTGCTTTATTACATTAACTGTCCCTGAGACCGACGCGCGGTCTACATTCTAATCACTAATTATAACGGAATTTGTTTCACTAAATATAGTTATGAATTGCAATGGCGATTGAATAGCTTAATGCATTTACGAAATTCTCACAAAACCAACCACGTAACCGCATCACGACACAAACGCACCACGCCGGCCCGGCGACCCTGAAAAGTTGGAAGAGGGGAACATGGAAAAAGTAAGAGATAACACCAGTTATAGTTACCTACCTCACCTCCGTTTTTATATACTAACGTCTGGAAAGCGGCCAAAACCTTTTCCTAATCCAAGCTGCGTAAGCAACGGCACGGTGAGGAAAAACTCGATTTGTTTCGCCCAGTTGGAGCTTCTTAACGGCATGTCCTAAACCACCAAATAATGTAGCATCAGATCTTAACTAATAAATATAACGGGTTCTTTGGCTTGAAATTATGGTTCGGTACATTGAGTGCGTTTGTGTGTGCATTTGTGTGTGTGTGTGTGCGTAAACGGAAGTGCTGTTTGCACCGATTAGACGAACGGAATATAATTGTAGCTTAACACAGAGCAAAGAACTGGTTATAATACAATAATCTGCGTTAGACGAAACGCGTGATGTCTTTTGATCGACAGAGAATTGGTTGTTTTTGCGGGTTCAGTTTTGTTGGTGTATGTGGTTGCTTGGCGATGGACGTGCGTATATACGTGCGGCGGCGATGCGCTAGCAGGCGTGCGTGTGTGATGCAATGTGTGTGCGCTGGTGTGCATGCCAATGTGTGTGCGGGTGTGCTTGTGCCCGGTGTGTGCGAGTGTGTGCGTGTGTGTAGCGTGTGTGCGAATGGTGGATGTGTGTGCCGACATAAATTAGCAAAAAAATTTAATATTAGATATATACAGTAGGCGAGTATATACAAATATATACGCCACACATAATGCATAACACCG
>NW_014581842.1:5074-6804 GCF_000485595.1 Priapulus caudatus
GTGATGGTGGTGGTGGTGGTGCTGCTGCTGCTGCTGCTGCTAGTGGTGGTGGTGCTAGTGGTGGTGGTGGTGGTGCTGCTGCTGCTGCTGCTGCTAGTGGTGGTGGTGCTACTGGTGGTGGTGGTGGTGGTGGTGGTGGTGGTGTTGCTGCTGCTGCTGCTGCTAGTGGTGTTGGTGGTGTTGGTGATGGTCAACATAATGGTGTTTTTTTTAGCTTCCTGTCGAATCTCACAACGTCCGCATTCAATATTTGCCTTTTTTTTGCGTCACTTATTAAAATCAGTAACGACTTTACTTCTAGTCGCACCTATCTTAGGCAACCGCTTTCCACTGCTTTAGATTAATGTTAGTGGATGCCATGGCTTTCGTGCAGTCGTTTGTGCAGCGAAGACGGGGGCGTTCCGTTGGTGTATTCCTTTCGCACAATTTCCCGTACATTAGTTGCATAGCGTCTCTCTTTTCATTTATCTTTCTGATATAACAAAAGGTCTTAAATCTACAGTGGCTCAGTAACGCAGAACATCTGTTCGTTTTAGTTTTACCCAGCAGCTTACTGGTGATTAGAGACCTTTTCCTGCGACGTATCATTGACGTAGTTTTCAAGATATGTCGTGTAAAAGCTGCTTAATCGATTTTCGTAAGAAGTGTAGATCGTCGATGTTTAGCTTGCCTGCTATAGAAGGATGTTTTTGTTGTCAGTTTCCTATCCTCTCACGCCACACGTGACCGAGGAGAATTTGCTGATGTGATGCAGAAGTATACTTAGAATATGCAAATCCACTACTGACAAAATAATACATTGGCGGGATTCGTGGCAAATCTTCATCCTGAGCCTATACGAGCGTTTTATTATTCCGAAATATTATGAATATAATAGACCCAGTATACAAATTTATGGATAATATATACTATAATTTTATTATATATCATATATAATTGTAACTCAGTTAAAATTGAAAATGTCTGAGCATTTCAGGCAATATTGAATTGATTTAGATGACTTGCGTGCTTTGTTGATGACTGTCGCTGGTTTTTCTTTATGACAGGAGCCTTTCTGATACCGTTTTGTATAATGTTGACGGTTATCGGTATGCCCGTCTTCTACCAGGAAGTCGCACTGGGCCAGTATTCCAGTCTTGGGCCTATCAGTGTATGGAGATTAAGCCCTCTCTGTAGAGGTATGGCGGTACAGGTGTATATGCATATCAGTGAGCAGCCTCGTGTTAAGTAAAAACTGTGTATGAATGTAAGTGCTAACCCTAACTCTGTAAGTGATGACGTATTGAGTAGCTGCTCCTTTATTGTACTGCTGCTCAAAACACTGACACGATCATCGTGTTAAGTATCAGTATCAAAAGTTAACTGCTGCACAGTTGAGCAGTAAAACTGACATATCATAAAAGCCTATGAATGAACCAAGGATCGCGATCAGAACGATCCAAGAAAGGTCATAACGGTTAGGACTATAACAATTCTTATGAGTTATATAAAATCGTAAGACTATCCATTGTTCTGATAGTGAATCTAGATGTCGCGCTGGAGTTACACAAGTAATGGTGACTATACTGTGCCGAAGTTTCCATTCAATATTTTTTCTCATTGTACATGAAGTAATAATCGAGCGGAGGTAATCGTGTAAAACAAGGCAGTATATGTATGTATGTATGTATGTATGTATGTATGTATGTATGTATGTATGTATGTATGTATGTATGTATGTATGTATGTAT
>NW_014581842.1:7411-9484 GCF_000485595.1 Priapulus caudatus
ATGTGTGTATGTGTGTATGTGTGTATGTGTGTATGTGTGTATGTGGGTATGTGTGTGTGTGTATGTATGTATGTATGTATGTATGTATGTATGTATGTATGGATGTATGTATGTATATATATATATATATATATGACCAAGATTACTAAGGAGTTATAGTAACGTAAGATTCAATATTACCGTGTGTAAATCTTTGCCCGATAGCGGGCCTTTTTACTCCTGACAGCGTTTGATAAACCCGACCGTAATTCTAGCTCTTCAAATAGATTCGTGGAAAACAATATTAAACGTGCGAGATATAGCTCGTGATATAAAGGCGTGTAATCTGTGTATCGATGATTTGACGGCAAATCCAGACCAGTGCAAGTAATATACCTGATCAGCGAATGCCCGACACATCCCGATACTAGACATGCGGCAACTTGACCACGCGGGTAGCTGCCAATACTGTGTACGCATCGCATACAAAATACAAAACTAAAACACCGACTAAACTTTTCCGCAATGCAGTGAGTTCAATAATACCTAGCACCAAGAATTTCTACAAATTATGCTGTATATTCTACGGCCACAAGCGTTTGTATATTATAGTTTATGGCCATGCTGATCTATACAAAAACAATGCCCCTGGCTGCAATATTGCACGCGTATCTATGCTCGCGGCTTAGACCTACAAACTTCTGCTTATTACAAAATATACAGATGATACAAAATACGTTCAGCAAAACAAGTGTTATGTTAACAATCCTTCTTGCTTACTACTTACTAGGCTTGGGCGTAGCTGCCACCTTCATCCACTGGTCGGTGGGTCTCTACTACAACGTCATCATTGCCTACTCCCTTCATTACCTATTTGCTTCCATGACGGCGGAGTTGCCATGGGCCGAATGTGGTAATGAATGGAATACTGTCAGATGCTCTGCGAACGCTACCCAAACAAATGGTAGTGACATGGCGCTTACACCGGCGGAAGAATACTTTTAGTAAGTATGAATGATCAAAGCGTGTGTCGAAAAATCTATGTATGAGGAATATCTTTCCAATCTTGCTTAATTGTTATGAATGGGAATGTCATTAAATCATGTTGTTATTGTAATATGTAATTAAGTCACTCTGTATACAATAAGTGTACGTCATCACTGTGTAACACAGTCTAACAATATAATACAACACATTTATCAATTATATATTAAATTTAAGCTATTAAATTGATAAAATTCCGAAGGCTACACTAAAGAATATGCTAATAAAAAGCTGTTCATTTCGTGTTTACACTTTTGTAATAATAATAACTCAAAATATTTCCAGCATAATTTTATTATCTCAATAATCAAATTCCTCCCTAATACCAACGTATCCTTGTATATATCTCAAACGCAATATTTCTCTTTTTGAATCAAGTTCTAATTTCTACCAGATATATATTGCAGCGCTCTAACTGTTATGGTATCGTGTGTGGATTCGTGAAAACTTGGAAACGTCAAAACGTAATCTATTGTCTTACGAAACGTCTTATTACCCTGACATACAGTTTACTATAAAATCAAACCTTGCCACTATCAAGGCTTGAGAATGAATACAATTTTTTGTTTAATGACAAGCAATAACGACACAAAAGACACGTATTGAAGGGAAGAGCTGATAACTCAGTGTCTATTTGAGCTATGAGACTTTCGTGATGATCGCCACACACAAAGAATAAAAAACTGAATGGTAGATATATCCCGGCGAAGAGTGCCATGTATTTCAAAATATATTGGCAATTTTTTTGAAAGATACTACTTGATTATTGTTTCATTTGTTTCCGTAGCAACAAAGTTTTAAATATTTCAAGTGGTATCGATGTACCTGGAGAGTTTCAAGTGGAATTGGTTGCAACGTTAGCGGCTGCATGGTTCATCGTATTTATTGTTCTCATAAAAGGGGTTAGATCGCTAGGAAAGGTAGTGACTATTTAATTTGATATAAATATCTAGATCTGCAATTGAAGTTTCATTATAAATAATAGAAGAGACATTTTCTTAGGTAAACTGAACGGATGCACTGTAGTAAAGTTAGTTGGGTTTGCAATAT
>NW_014581843.1:0-3707 GCF_000485595.1 Priapulus caudatus
CTCTCTCTCTCTCTCTCTCTCTCTCTCTCTCTCTCTCTCTCTCTCTCTCTCTCTCTCTCTCAACCTGTCATCGGCTGAACGGTTCATTTACAGGATGACTCGCGATGCACGGGTGCGCGGAGATGGCGGCGCTGCTCGTTCATCGTCCCGCTGCTAGCTAGCGCTCACTATATATACTGACTCTCATCCTCGGGCGCGTCGTTAATTAGATTGTGAGCTGTTTGCCTCGCATTGAGCACAGTGGCGGAATAATAACGAGCGTCGAGTCAATAATGAGAGAAGCTGGGCGTACGATGTCGCGCCGCGATGTTCGCAAAAGAGTCAGTGTGTGTGTGTGTGTGTGTGTGTGTGTGTGTGTGTGTGTGTGTGTGTGTGTGTGTGTGTGTGTGTGTGTGTTTGTGTGTGTGCGTTCGTGGTGTGTGTGCGCGCGGCGCGCGTGTGTGTGTGTGCGCGTGCATGCGTGTGTGCGCGCGCGAGCGAGTGTGTATGCGTCTGCGTATGCGCGCGCGTGTTCGTCTGCGTGCGTGCGGGTGCGCAGGTGCATGTGTACGTGCGTGCGTGTGTGTGTCGGGGAGAGCTACTGCGAGGATGCTGCGCTGCTCTGTATGATGCCGCTAACGTGTGATCATGAGCTGCTCCTCGTACGAGTACGTGATCTCTTACGTGATCCTACGTGATCTTCTAGTACGTGATCTCTTACATGATCTTACGTGATCTTCTAGTACGTGATCTTACGTGATCTTCTAGTACGTGATCTTACGTGATATTCTAGTACGTGATCTTACGTAATCTCTTACGTGATCTTACGTGATCTTCTAGTACGTGATCTTACGTGATCTTCTTACGTGATCTCTTACGTGATCTTACGTGATCTTCTAGTACGTGATCTCTTGTGTTATCCTACGTGATCTTCTAGTACGTGATCTCTTACATGATCTTACGTGATCTTCTAGTACGTGATCTTTTACGTGATCTTACGTGATTTTCTATTACGTGATCTCTTGTGTGATATTACGTGATCGTCTAGTAGGTGATCTCTTGGCGTGATCTTTACGTGATCTTCTAGTACGTGATCTCTTACATGATGTCCTTACGTGATCTTTTAGTACGTGATCTCTTACGTGATGCCTACGTGATCTCCAGTAGGTGATCTTCTTACGCGATCTATTACGTGATCTTGTCTGAGTAGACGTGATCTCTTACGCGATCTTACGTGTCTTCTTAGTAGCGTGATTCTTACGTGATCTTCTAGTATGCGTGGATCTACGTGATCTGCTTACTGATCTTCACTGATCTCCTGTACGTGATCCTTACGTGATCTCTTACGTGATCTTAGCGTGATCTCTTACGTGATCTTACGTAATCTCTTTACATTCACGGCTGTTTCCGCTCGTGGCCGTGTCTCGAGATAGCCTGCGTCGCACGATATTTGCTATACATTTGAATATTTCTGTGTTTAGTGCTGTGCTATTACATGCTGTATTAGTGGCTGTGTTTTTTACATGCTGTGCTTTTGCAAAGCTGAGCTTGCTACTAGCATGGCTGGTTGTTCGTTATGCTCCAGCATGTTCAAAATTAGTCTTTATTCATGTTCAAAAATGTCGCAACAGGTGGCTTTCTCACGGTAGTCCTATTTGTATGACATCCTTAGTTTGCATGGTAGTAGCCACGAGTGTGTTTTTTATATAGATGCAATTTTAAGTAGATTCCTCTAGTAGATTAAAATGCATTTTTTGTAGCGGCGGCAGACATTTGGATTTTACTGTTCTTGCGTACGCAGCCCTGAAGGAATTTGTTTATTAAATTGTCCTAAAACGTTCTCCCTTAATTATTATAATTGTTAATGCTATATATAACCAATTTTCACGAAAGTTAATACCTATGTGAATGCGATTGTGTTATAACTAACGCGTTGATGGGAAGAAACGCGACGTGAGCAAAGCTATAAACTGTAACGCAACGTGAGCATGGTATCAACATGTACGCAAGTGAGCATGTATCAACATGTGACGCAACGTGAGCATGTAATCTGAACGTAACCAACGTGAGCATGGTATCAACGTTTAACGCAACGTGCAGCATGGTAATCAAACGTGCAACGCAACGTGATCATGGTATCACGTGTAACGGCAACGGAAGCATTGGTATCAACGGGTAACACAGACGTGAGCAGGGTATCAATGTGTAACGCAACGTGCTCTTTTGTGTTCTTACACATGGCTTCATAGTGTCATAAAGTAAACAATGGAGGAACGCCGCGTAAATACGTAATTCAAGCCACGCATGTGAAAAGAGCTAAAGAAAATAATTTGTTATTATCTCTGCCAATCATCATTTTGCGACGATAATAAGTGGCGAGTCATAATAAACTGAAGACGAAGGTAGCACTAACTAACGGTCGACTACGGCAGCTGTCGCTTCACTGCACGACGTTTATATCTATTTTATTCAAGAGTGAAGGAGACAGGGCGGCCCCGTGTAGCACAGGGACCGCGCGGTGGGAGAGGGGGATCGCAGGCACGTTAAATATTTCATCGCGCGGCGCCCCCGTAATGTTAATTGAATTAAAGGCGATAGACGATGGGTTCGGCGTGGCCAGTCATCGCCTGTGCACACACGCCGCATCTGCGGCTCTCCTCTTGTGTGCGACGTCCCCTAACACGTAACGTCTGTATAGAGTCTCCCGGTTTCGAGAGAGCGAGAGCGAGAGAGATGAGAGAGAGAGAGAGGAGAGACGAGAGAGAGAGAGAGAGAGAGCGAGAGAGAGAGAGAAGTAAAGAAGGCGATAATGGAGGTGACATGCGACGATAGATAGATAGAATAGATATATAGATAGATAGATGGGTTAATATGATAGATAGATAGATAGATAGGATAGATTAGATTAGATAGATAGATTAGATATAGATAACGATAAGATAGAGAGATTAGATAGATAGATAGATAGATAGATTAGATAGATAGATAGATAGATAGATTAGTAGATAGATAGATAGATAGATGATAATAGAATAGCTAGATAGATTACAGATATGATAGATAGATAGATAGATAGATAGATAGACTAGATAGATAGATAGATAGATAGATAGTATAATAATAGATAGATAGATGAGATAATGATAGATAGATAGAATCGTAATCGATCGAATTAGAGATAGATAGATAGAGAGAGAGAGATGAGAGAGAGAGGGAGAGAGAAAGAGAGAGAGAGAGAGAGAGAGAGAGAGAGAGAGAGAGAGAGTGTGTGTGTGTCTAAAGGGGAGAGACGTAAAAGGGAAAGAAAACGCGCACAGAGCACTCAGCGACGGCTCACGTTACTCCAGCGCAAGCTCTCCTCCTCAGCTTCTTCACGAATGAATAACTACATCACCTTACGAGAGCCGAGGGTGCTCTGCCGTCATAAGTCAACGTAAGCCCCACCTCTTTCTTGTTCTCTCGCATCTTAACCTCTGTCGTGAGCTTTCGCTACGCTCTTAAGAGCTCGCACTCGGAGCTGTTCGGCTGCTCGCTTTTTTCTCTCTCTCTCTCTCGTCTTTTAGCGTCGCCGCAGAATCACCGCCTGTTTTGCGGCCGACACCCGCGGGAGACGTTTCCACGGCGTGAGAGATGATCTCGCCTCTCTCTCTGTCTCTCTCTCTTCTCTCTCTCTCTCTCTCTCTCTCTCTCTCTCGCTCTCTCTCTCTCTCTTTCTCTCTCTCTTTCTC
>NW_014581843.1:7301-8490 GCF_000485595.1 Priapulus caudatus
CTTTCAGGGCCGTCTCGTCGTTGAATGGAGTGTTTTGCGCGCTCGCGGCGCGATAACTTCGCGCGTGATATGTTGTGCATTGGATACCCATGCTAGCCGCAACAGCACAAGCAGCATCATCACCACCACCACCACCACCACCAGCAGCAGCAGCAGCAGCAACAGCAGCAGCGGTGACAGCAGTAGCAGTAGAAGCAGCAGCAATCGCAGCAGCGAGGGCAGCAGCATTAACACACCACCACTACCAGCAGCAGTAGCAACAACAACAACAACTACTACTACTACTACTACTACTACTCCTCCTCCTACTACTACTACTACTACTACTACTACTACTACTACTACTACTACTACTACTACTACTACTACTACTACTACTACTACTCCTCCTCCTACTACTACTACTACTACTACTACTACTACTACTACTACTGCTACTACTACATCATCATAAATATCACCATCATCATCATCATCATCATCATCTGCAGCAGCAGCTGCGGCGGCGGCAGCAGTAACAACAACAGCAGCAACAGTGGTAGTAGTAACACTAGAGGAAACTCATAAACAAATAATGTGATGGGTGGGAGAAACTGTTTGTGAGGAGGCTCAATGAAGAAAGCTTTTTACTCTTTACTTTCTCCACTAGATTTTATTGTTCCCATTCATGGCATTTCTGTAACAAAAATTCTCGGCACTGCAGCACGGCTCGCGTGAGATAGTGTATAAACCAGTCACGCAGTCCGTAAACGATGTAATTCACTCTATAGCGTGTCTTTTATATATTCGTTCCCGTGTGATATACAGGCCCGCGCCATCTTTCTTCCCTCCCCCGCCTCTCGCCATTCATTCTATATCCCAGCGCGTTTCTTACTTGACAAATTGCGAGCTGCACTCATGCCAAGCATACTACACACATATACAGGCGCCGTCCTGTTATGAGATAATTCTCGCAAAATGCGACGCAATCGCCGGGAAGAAATGAAGCCAGCAACCTAATCTGCGGCTGTTATGTGGCGGTTTCTCTGCGCGCGTAAATGCTGCAGATTGCTCCACGACGCGTCTGTGCGAGGTTGCGAGTGTGCGTATCTGTGGGTGGGCGTGCGTGCGTGCGTGCATGTGTACGTACGTGCGTGCGAGGGTGTCAGTGTGTGTGTGTGTGCGTGCGCGCGCGTGCGTGAGTGTCTGT
>NW_014581843.1:8817-9484 GCF_000485595.1 Priapulus caudatus
CTTCCCCCCCGCGTCCATCCTCCCACCCACTCCCCCAGCTCGCGCCCATCTTCCTACCGCCTTCCCACCCGCGTTCATCCTCTCACCCACTCCCCCAGCTCGCGCCCATCTTCCTACCGCCTTCCCACCCGCGTCCATCCTCTCACCCCTCCCCCAGCTCGCGCCCATCTTCCTACCCCCTTCCCACCCGCGTCCATCCTCTCACCCACTCCCCCAGCTCGCGCCCATCTTCCTACCGCCTTCCCCTCCTCCCACTTTCATCGTCGCTACGAAATGCATTTTCAATCAGATTACGGTTTTATCATTTATACGCAAAACGGCGTGTCGCCGCTCGCTGTACGAAACAGTTGAAGAAGTTGAAACACTTTCACTACGGCAGCAGCGACGACACACGACGGCCGAGGCACGATCTCTAGTCTCCGTAACCACTCGCCGAGCAGGGTGAGAGCGTTCGCCAAGCAAGTAATGATAGCCGTGGTGACGTACGAAGACGCGCACACCTTCCCGCCGGCCCTCTAATATCCTTGCTCCCACGATTTCTGCTTGAGAAAGAGAGAAAGAGAGAGAGAGAGAGAAAGAGGAGAGAGAGAGAGAGAGAGAGAGAGAGAGAGAGAGAGAGAGAGAGAGAGAGAGAGAGAGAGAGAGAGAGAGAGAGAGAGAGAGAGAG
>NW_014581844.1:2486-9469 GCF_000485595.1 Priapulus caudatus
GCAACCGACCTAGCAACAGTAACCATGGGGGAAGCAACCGACCTAGCAACAGTAACCATGGGGAAAGCTACCGACCTAGCAACAGTAACCATGGGGAAAGCTACCGACCTAGCAACAGTAACCATGGGGAATGCGACCGACCTAGCAACAGTAACCATGGGGGAAGCGACCGACCTAGCAACAGTAACCATGGGGGAAGCGACCGACCTAGCAACAGTAACCATGGGGGACGCGACCGACCTAGCAACAGTATCCATGGAAGAGTGCGTGTTATTGGTCGACTGCTGACCTCTGTAACCCTAGTGCCTCCAACCGATTTATGCATAAATATTAACATAATATCTACAGGTAGATATGTGACGTTATCGCCAGACCGATTCGGAGTGTTAGCGAGACCCGGCTGGGATGAGTGGGAGTCGTGATCCTGGGATCTACAGCCTAGTAATCTCTGGCTTCTTCCCACCTCCCTCTCCGTCCTCGCTCATCGCCGGGTTCTCGTGACCTAGAGACTCTTCCTTGTTGTCATAGTTACTGGACGTCCCATTCTGTTGCTCAGCAGGCGTGCTGTTGAAGGACAGAAGTCGTGGTCTAGATCTGTAAGAACAGTAGCGGTGACGTCATATCAGGAGCGGTGACGTCATATCAGGAGCGGTGACGTCATATCAGGAGCACGTAAATAGCACCGTCATGGTTGGGCAATATGGACGATGGTAATGGTTGACATGGGTTTATTACACACACACGCGCGCAGCACACACGCCACATACACACACGCATATTACTAATATCAAGAACACATCATAAACAGAGTCATTATGATATGTCGTTTATCGCCATTAATATTATAGTTACGGTTAATTAAATTAAAGCTATTCTCCCGCTATCCCCAATCACAGCTATGACATAGTTGTGACGTAGCTGCGACGTAGCTATGACGTAGCTGCGACGTAGCTATGACGTATTTGTGACTTACTTTCCGAATCTCTCTCCATCTTCCAGTGTCTCGGGTAGCGGTTGCCCTTTTGTTTCCGGTAACAACAGAGCAGCAAATCCAGCGATGATACCCGCAATTCCCATTATGTACATAGAGAGTTACAGAAAGGAGAGGTGTGGAACAGTGTTATCGCTACAATAACAAAACACACCACACTGTGAACACATTCACGTGTTCCATCAGTACATTAGAGAGTGGTGGACAGTGTTATCCTACAATAAACAAACACACACACTGTGACACACACACGTGTTCCCATCAAGTACATAGAGAGGTGTGGGACAGTGTTATCCTACAATAAACACACACACAACACACACAACACACCACACACACACACAACACACGCACACGCACACACACACACACATCACAACCACTGTGACACACACACACGAGTAGGATGTCAGCGCCCTCTGTTAGAAAGCATCTGCCGCCCCGATCCCTGTAAGGACATGTACATGCCCTGCCGCCCCCGATCATGTATCCGACATCCGTACATGCCCTGCCGCCCCGATCATGTCATAGGATCATGGTACACTGCCCTGCCGCCCGATCCATGTATGAATGTACATGCCTGCGCCCCCGATCAATCGTATAGGCGCATTACATGCCTGCCGCCCCGACTCATGTATATCGGACATGTCATAGCCTGCCGCCCCGATCATGTATAGGACAGTGTACATGCCTGCCGCCCCGATGCTGTATAGGACACTGTACAATCTGCCGCCCCGATGCATGTATAGGACAGTACATGCCTGCCGGCCCCGATATTGCTATAAAGACATGTACATGCTGCCGCCCCGATCATAGTATAGGACATGTACATGGCTGCCGCCCGATCATGTATAGGACATGTACATGCCTGCCCTTCCCGATCATGTATAGGACATGATCATGCCTGCCGCCCCGATCGATGGTATAGGAACATGTACATGCCTGCCGCCCGCGACATGTATAGGGACATGTACATCTGGGAAATAGAATCATATCTCCTATATAAGACGCAAAGAGATTCGGATTGCACATTCAGAGTACAGGT
Organism: Priapulus caudatus; assembly: GCF_000485595.1. NCBI lineage: Eukaryota > Metazoa > Priapulida > Priapulimorpha > Priapulimorphida > Priapulidae > Priapulus > Priapulus caudatus. The sequence goes on from NW_014581844.1 coordinate 4,523, forward strand.
ATGGTGAGCGATATATCCTGCCCCTCGCTTCTCCCTTAAACTGACCTCCCTCCTCCACTCTAACTCTCTCTTCCTTGCCCTCGCCTCACTCCTCCTCTAACTCCCTCCTCCCTCCTCCTTTCCTCGCCTCCCTCCCCCTCCCTTCGCCTCCTCCCTCGCCCTCCTCTCCCCTTCCCTCCCTCCCCCTCCCTCTCCCCTCCGCTCCCTCCCCTCTCCTCTAATACATACTTACCATGGATGGCTATGAAGGGGAGATAGTGATGCACCAAACCTAGGCAGCGCCGAATCCTATGTGCCTATGCGGTGTTCCTCCTCCCCCCCTCCCTCCCTCCCTCCCTCCCTCTCCTCCCTCCCTCCTCCCTCCTCCTCCCTCCCTCCCCCTTCCCTCCTCTCTCCTCTAGTACATACTTACCATACCAGTAGCTTATGAAGGAAGATATGAGCAACCGAAACCTGCGGCAGGCGATCCGCATGCCTATGGCCATGTGTTCCTCCCTCGGCCTCCTCCTCCTCCCTCCTCCTCGCTCTCCCTCGCTCGATCGCCTCCCTCCCTCTTCTTCTATAACATACTTACCATAATAGCTATGAAGGGAGATATGACATGCTACCAAACCTAGCGCAGGCCGATCCATGCCTATGCCTGTGTTCCTCCTCACCCTCCGCTCGCCTCCCTCCTCCCTGCCTTCCTCCTCCCTTCCCTCGCCTCCGCTCCCTCCCTCCTCCTCTAACACATGCTTACGTCATGATACTATGAAGGAGATAGAATGCCACCAAACCTAGCGCAGGCCGATCCCATGCCTATGCCTGTGTTCCTGACCACAGTAGGGAACAGTTCAGCTGAGTAATTGTAGACAACAGCGAGTCCGATTGACATGAACATCTTCCCAACCAGAGCTATCGTCGTTCCCAGCCAGGCGATATCTGCGCACGGAGACGGTAACCATGGTAATGGACGCCGTCGGTCGCTAGGCAACAACGAGATGGGTAACCACAGCAACGCGGTATCACCGGGAGGTGTCGTAGCAACCGGGAATATCGTTGCAACGTGGTGCGCGTGAATGCGTTACCATAGCAACAAACAGGATGGGTGGCAAGCATCCCGTACATTATACATGAATAAATAAGAAATAAATATATTAATGATATAAATATGTAATAAAAATAGCACATTAATTTGCTACATTGTGTTATAAGATGTCTATATTGTGTTATATGGATTAGTGTATCATATATAATTATAATATACATATATATACATATATAATAAATGCTTTGTTGAAATAAAAAGAAAGAAAGGTATAATTTGCTAATTCAGATTTGTATCTATCTCTGCATCGAAGCCACTAATACCTGGGAGAAATGCGCGAAGAGCAAGCAGGCAGCGCCCTACCGAACATGGCGCCGCTCACAATGGTGACCTTGCGACAAAGTACGCCATCGATGGAATACACTGCAACAGTGAGTAAGTGTAACGACGGGCGTGTAGAAGTAAGAAGAAGAGCAAGAGAAGAGAGAGGGCAGTAGAGAGCGAGGAAAAGGAAGGCAAGAGAAGGTGAGGAACGAGGAGAAACAGATGAATTGTGTATAGTGGTGGTTGACTGGAGCATGGTAGCGGAGGAGGAGGAGGAGGAGGAGGAGGTTTAGCATGAATAAGGAGAAGAAGGCTTAGGATGAGGGAGAACATGTAAATTCTCAGCGACCATCAAATCAATGTATATATATATAAATAAATAAATAAATATATATATAGGGACCATCTCATTAGCATATATATAAGTTATATATATATATATATATTTATATATATTTATATATATTTATATATGATAGGGGACCATCACACTAATATATCATGTAGGGAGCATCTCACCAGTATATAAGCGGGTAGTTCCACGGCTCCAGACAGTACAAAGTTAACGTAGACATCGCCCACCAACGATGCCGTGTTTAGCGATAGTCCGTAATAACTTAACGACGACACGAACCTGTAATACACGAGGTTAGTGTCAGTGTTAAAAGTGAGAGTCAGTGTTAGAGTAGGCGAGGGTTAGTAGTTAGTGTTAGTCTGTTAGCGTTAGGGTTAGGGTTAAAGTAAGCGATTTGGGTAATGTGTTACGAGTTTAAAGTAAGCGAATTAGGGTGAGTGTTAAGACAGTTAAAGTAAGAGATTAGGGTGAGTGTTAGAGGTTAAAGTATAAGATTAAGGGTGAGTTTAAGGTTCAAGTAAGGATTAGGGTGAGGGGTTAGAGGTTAAAGTAAGGATTAGGGTGAGTGTTAGACAGGATCGTAGCATCTTGCCAGTTTATTGTACGATCAATAGTACGGTAGCATTTATACTCGAGTCTTTACAAACTATTTGACGCCAGTAGTGCAACGGTCGTATATGTACTCAACCATTGTAGAAACATGACGAGGGACGATGCGACGTAGGTTGGCGTTACCTCAATAGATTTCCAGCCCCGTGTCGGTGACGCATAGGAGTAAATCTCTCCTCCTCTCCACCCTCCTCGTCTTTCTGCTTCTCCTTCTACTCAAAATAATGCATCATCATCATCGTCGTCGTCATCGTCGTCATCGTACCAATAACGAGAAACAACAACAGTAAGTAATAGGATTTGATAAAGAATCATAACAAGTTGTTTGCCTGTTGTTTGTTGTTGTTGTTGTTGTTGTTAGTTGTTGTTGTTGTTGCTACTGCTGCTGTTGTTGTTTGTGTTGTTGTTGTTGTCTGCTCGCTACTGACGTTGTTGTCTTGTTGGTTTTAATTGTTGTTATTGTTGTTGTTATTGTTTTGCTGATGATGATGTCGTTGTCTGTTGTTATTCGTTTGTTGTTGTTGTTGTCTGGTTGTTATTGTTGTTGATTGTTGTTGTTATTGTTGGTGATGATGCGATGTTGTTGTTTGTTGTTATTGTTGAGTTAAGATGTTTGTTGTTGTTGTTTTGTTGTTGTTGTTGTTGTAATGTTGTTGTTATTGTTTGTTGTTGTTGTTGTTGTTGCTACTGCTGCTGTTGTCTGTTGTTATTGTTGTTGTTATTGTTGTTGTTATGTTGTGGTTGTTGGTGATGCTGTTGGTGATGTTGTTTGTTGTTGTTGTGTTTGTTGTTGTTGTTGGTGGTGTTGTTTGTTTGTTGTTGTTGTTGTTTTGTTGTTGTTGTTGTGTTGTGTTGTTTGTTGTTCATGGTATTATATCATAACTACTCTCGTTCATCGTTCGTTACCATGGCTACCGACTCACCGGCGTGAACACGTGATCGGGCAGCTTGACCTCTTGTTGAACCTGTGGCGGCGTGACGAAGGTGACCTTCAGCTTCTTCGTACGCTCTCACTTAGACACCAGCCAGCCGACAGACTCCGGTATACCTGGTGAACATTAATACTTAGCAACAGCCAGCAGCAGCAGCAGCAGCACCAGCAACAGCAGCAGCAGAAGCAGTGTAGTAGCCAGCAGCAGCAGTAGTAGTAGGCAGTAAGCAGTAGCATAGAGCAGCAGTTAGAGTAGTAGGACAGTAGAAGTAGTAGCAATCAAGTAGTAGTAGTAGTAATAGCAGCAGCAGTAGCAGCAGCAGCAAGGCAGGCAGTAGCAGCCAGTAGGCAGTAGCAGTAATGGAGTATCAGCTAGTAGCTATATAGCAGCAGTAGTAGTAGCAGTAGTAGTAGTAACAGCAGTAGTAGTAGGCAGTAAGTCAGTAGATGAGCAGTAGAGAGGAGTAGCTTTCTTAGTATCTCGTCACTTCCTTTCCTACCCTCACCTCCTCTTCATCTCCCTACCTCACCGCCTCTCCTCTCGCTCCACAACCATTGTAGTCACCTTAACGATCCACTTCCCCTCCCCTCCCCTTCCCCTCGCCCCCCTTACCCTCCTTCCCCTCACCGCCCCTCCCTCCCCTCTGCTCCCCTCTCCTCGCCTCCCCGCGCCTCACCCAGGTTTCGCCACGTACGTACCAAGTAGTAGTAAAGAAGAACACACCAGGCAGAGTGATGGCAAGCTCCAATCCATATATACGTCGCGCTTACCTCCCCCTTCCGACTCCCCTCCATCCCCTCCCCATCCCCTCCCCCTCCTCCCTCTCCCCTCCCCCTCCCCTTCCGTCTCCCTCCCTTCCCTCCCCCTCACCTCCGACCCAGGTTAGCCACGTACTACCGCAGTAGTAGGTTAAGAAGAAACACACCGCAGGTAGAGTGATGGCTAAGCTCCCAAACCATATTAGTCGCGGATGAGGAAGGCCAGCAGACCATCCAGCATGAACGCCAATAGCGAAGAAAGACTGCATCTGTATTCCGCCTGGCGTGCGTGCTTAGGTCCTAGCATCTCCATAGCTGTGGATGGGAGAAAGAAAGAGTTGTAGAGAGCGAGGGAGATAGGAATTGTGTGTGTGTGTGTGTGTGTTGTGTGTGTGTGTGTTGTGTGTGTGTGATGGGGAGAGAGAAAGAGAAAGAGGAGAGAGAGAGAGAGAGAGAATGAGAGCAGTTGAGAAGAGAGAGGAAGAGAAAGCGAAGAGAGAGACGAGAGAGGAGAGAGGCCGAGAGATGGGAGAGGAGAGACAGAGAGAGGGAGAGAGCGAGACTAGTATCGGAGAGAGAAAGAGAGAGAGAGAGAGAGAGAGAGCATCCCATCATCCTTACTCATAACTATCATTGAGAGCCAGACTCCAGACACGAACATGCCGAGGATGAAGCGGACCACCGCATACGTGATGTATTCCGGCATGAATGCTGACGTCACGCCGCTGATGAGCACGCCGACGATGGACGCTAGGTGCACGTTACGTCGGCCTATCCTGCAGCAAGAAACGTCATCACGGGGTCGGCTCAGGGTCAAGGTCACGTGTCAGCTTGCAATCATTGACGGACCGCTTATAGGATCTTCCATAACGTTAGGGTTAACTACTACCCTAAAGAATGTGTGTGTGTGTGTGTGTGTGTGTGTGTGTGTGTGTGTGTGTG
>NW_014581845.1:0-449 GCF_000485595.1 Priapulus caudatus
CAGCAGCAGTAACAGCAGCAGCAGCAGCAGCGGCAGCAGCAGCAGCAGCAGCACCACCACCAGCAGCAGCAGCAGCAGCAGCACCACCACCAGCAGCAACAGCAGCAGCAGCAGCAACAGCAGCAGCAGCAGCAACAGTGGTCTACGCAGCGTCATTATCGACGTCGGCTCGTAAACATTCACCGGCGCTCGGTTTTACTGCCGCATTCTGGCGCTAAATGAAAGCGAACATGTGCGCCGGCCACTGACACAACCATCATAACGAGAGGTCCGCGAGCGCTGTAGCAGCGAGATGCGCACAGAGGAGACCCTCAACAACGACAGGCAGGCAGGCAGGGAGGGAAGGAGGGAGGAAGGGAGGCAGGCAGGCGAGGCGAGGGAGAGAGGGGAGGCAGGCAGGCAGGGGAGAGGGAGGGAGGGAGGGAGGGAGGGAGGGAGGGAGGGAGGGA
>NW_014581845.1:4694-5515 GCF_000485595.1 Priapulus caudatus
TCTTCTTCTTCTTCTTCTTCTTCTTCTTCTTCTTCTTCTTTCTCCTCCTCTCCTCCTCATTCCAACACGTAAATACACGTGCATTCTACATCCCCCCTCACGCACAGACACCTACATCAGAAGTAGATAATAGGGAATCCCTATTATCTACTTCTGACCTACATTTATCTCTCTTTCCACACACATAGCCAGGTACACGATGGTCTTCTGTCTGCGTCTAGACACGTAGAATTCATTCTTTTCTCCCGTACGGACAGACATGCACATTCCAATCTTCTCGCTCCATACGCAAGCACGTACATTCTGGGGACGCGCCTACACAAACGTACATTTTAGCAACGCACCTACACGCCCGCACATTCCCCTATGCTCTCCACGCGTACAGACATGTAGAATCTCAAATCGTCCCACGTACAAATACGCACAAACTCCTCTTCTCTGCTTCACATACTAACAAGTGCCATTTTCTCTTCCTTTCCCCGCGCTCATACATCTACAAGATCGACTTCCATCCATCCTGCACATAAAGATTCCGCAAGCGGTACTCTGTAGTCAATCGCCTTACAAGTTAATCGGCAGCCTGATAATGGTTGAGGGATTTCCGTAAGATGACTCAGGCAGAACGACGGCCCCGTGAACAACAATCGTGACGAATTAATTGCGCAAGCGGCCCCAGCGCGCCAGTGGTCTTTGTCGAAAACTTGGCAAATTTTAATCGGTAACAATTTCGTCGACGATGTGGTCGTTTTGCGTCTGTCGACGCTCCTCGCAAGCGCTTTATATATATATATATATATATATATACACATATATATATATAT
>NW_014581845.1:6455-7359 GCF_000485595.1 Priapulus caudatus
ATACATACATACATACATACATACATACATACATACATACATACATACATACATACATACATACATACATATACGCACGCATGCACACACAACACGGCAATGGCGCGTCCATGGCAGTGTGCCAGCGCAACCGGCCTCGTGGCCCAGCTAGCGTTTCGGCCTGAGTAAGGTATTAGCAGGCAAGCTGCACATCGACATATGTCAACAGATAGAAGAACGTCTGACGATGCCCTGAAGTGAAAACACAGCGAATACGCGATGCAGGCAAGCGCCGCATTAACGAGGGGCCTTGGTTTGCCCCCCCCCCCCATAAACACACGCTCTAGCAATGACTGACCCCGTGCTATAACCCCCCATCCCAACCAACAACAACGCACAGCAGCATTCGATCCGAGTTCTGCATTCACGAGGTTACGTATTCCCCACGGATGCATTCAGTCGATTCCGCATGCACCTGCATTCAACCAGGGTCGGCATTGACTACAGCCCGCATTCAACGAGGCTTTATTCGGCAAAAATAATGTCGTGTGCATTAAACTCCTGATGTTCTCCAGCAAAGATACTATGGTTTGACATGAATAGCATCATTTCTCACGGTTCAGCACACACCGACGGTCATCAAGAAACTATTTTTCACAGTCGACGCCGAAATACATCAGCCGGAATCCAAGAGCCATTAGGCAATGTTAAACTTTCCTGACCGATATTTCTATTGCGCATAAAATATATCGGTGCATTCAGGCGAGTGTGCGTGTGTGTGTGTGTGTGTGTGTGTGTGTGTGTGTGTGTGTGTGTGTGTGTGTGTTGTGTGTGTGTGTGTGTGTGTGTGTGTGTGTGTGTGTGTGTGTGTGTGTGTGTGTGTGAACGGGCGTGAAAGTGTGCGTTATTTTGCTGGTGTGTTTAT
>NW_014581846.1:0-3531 GCF_000485595.1 Priapulus caudatus
GTTGTGCTTAGCGCACGGTTGAAACCTCTGTTAGACCTCACGTATTGTAATGAATCAGTGTGGGAAGAGCATGCAGTGGGAGGTAGAATATGCTCTAATGTTAATTTCGTTTTCAGGTGGATTAAAGCGACGACGATGAGTAGGATTACCAATAATAAGCCACCAATGACCAGTCCGACAATAAGTGTAATGTTTGATGTTTGTGGTGGAGGAACAACGACCACAGACATTGTATTAGTAGAGAAGACCTTTCCTGCAAGATTGCAGACTGCGCATGCGTAGTCGCCCGCATCGACAGAGGTGACAGAGTCTCTCTCGTACGTTCTGTTGATGTTTGCTGGGATAACAGTTCCGTTATAAAGCCATGAATAACTTGGCACGGGGTTTCCGTCTGCGTTACAGAGCAGCCACAGCGCACTGCCGTGGTTGACAGTCATAACGCCCGTCTGACTGTCGCCGCTTACTCTGACTTCTCCAATGTAAATAACATTGAGCCGAACATCGACTGACAGTGACTGGAATGATTCGTGGATGTCAACATGACAGGCAAGAATTTTATCGTGATCATCAGCGGTAAACGTACGCGCCAGTTTGCTGTACGTCGTTATAGTTCCATTAACTTCACTGACATGTGAAGTATTAGCTCCATCTACAGATTTATCACCAAGTTTCCATGTTACTGTTCCTCCAGGAAAGCTTTTACCTGTAGTGCAGCTAACCTCAAGAGATCTCGCAAGTATCGTCATATTACCGTCGACATTATTACCGTCCCTCGTCATTGTGACATTCCTTGCTGGCACTAACACGGTCACAATCAACTTGTTACTCGACATGTATGCGCCAAACACACTATTTGCTATACAAGCGTACAATCCTCTGTGTCTAAACTCGACTCGCTCGATCACCACTTCATCGCCTGCAGCTTGTATCTTCTGGTCGTCGTGCAACCACGTGTAAGATGGTTCTGGATAGCCGTCAGCATTGCAGCGTAGAATCAGCTTCTCTGCCTCGATAATAATGACGTCATCATCACTGGAGTTATTGCTGCTTATGATGGTCACGGTGTCTGCCATGTACAAAATCTCGGTTAACACTTCTTCGGGTAAACGTTGATGAATGAAGATATGACAACGAAGTTCTTTGCCAATATCTTCCGTTGAAAACCTGTGACTCAGGATACTTTTTGTTGTAAATGTCTTGTTTCTTGAACCCGCTTCCTCTGTTTGACTGGAGTCGGCCGTAATCTCATCACCATTCAGCCACCAGGTAGCGCTAGCTGCTGGATTACTGCTGTCTGATACACACGAGAACTGTAGCGTTCTATCCGGTGATGAAGAGCTGTCTATAAGAGACATGACAACTGACTGCGGTGGCACAAGCACAGTTAGATGACCCTTGTTAGATGAAGGCCCGCTACCCGGCGCGACCTCGACTTGCTGCCATTCACAATAGAACTCTGCGTTATCTTTCTCAACTGTCAAGTTAGATATTAGCAAACTAAAGTTTCCTGTGTCGTACCTGTTGTCGTTAATGTAGAAATATCTTTTTTCATTAGTAGGACTTAAGTAGGAACTGTCACGGTACCAATCAACAAAAATGGGTAAATCTTCCGAGGAATTGAAACTAATGTCAATCGTGCAGTGCATCGTAACATTGGTACCTTCAACTGCCTCCGTGTCATATGGTTCCTGCAGAAACTGTGTCCTCACCACCAATAAGGTTGAGCACAATACACACACCGCAACCAGCTTCACTGCTGCCATTGTTAATTCTGCCCGCGTGATTAAATAACTGACGCCTGAATCGGTTGGCTGATTGGTTAGTTGGTTTTAGCATTCACGCGGAGGTATATAAACATTTCCTAATTCTAAAATAAAGATAGGTTCAACGACATCAAAGCGAGTACCGGGCTACAGCTGATAACAAGAAAGAGAGATCTGAAGATGGCGAACGACGAAGCAATGGATAGTCCTGGAAAAACTGCTGTCCATCTAGAGATCGCCGAGCAACCCTACAATAAGAAAACAATGGTTATTGAAACAATGGAAAGGCACACCGTGTTGTTAGTGGGTATAGCTGTCTTAAAGCAGACATTGGTTATCCAGCGACATTAAATGAAATGTAAAGGGCGTTATGGCGACAAGGAGTTGGTGGCGACTGCTTACATTAGGCAGGCCCTGGATTGGCCATTGATCAAACCGGATAACCCTAAGGCCCTGGACGCTTATGGTATATTTTTAATGGAGTGTCAGAACGCAGTCAATGCCATAGATGTGGTGCGGATCCTACGCTTCCGCTACACGCTGCACGGAGTCCCGCTCGTCACGCTCACCATCGCCGCCGTCTTCTACTTCGTCGGGTTCCTGCAGTGCAAGGGCAGGTACAGTCTGAGCGAGTCGTCTAGCAAAGATGGCCCCGCGTTGCTGACGGCCAACGTCAGCGTCGAGAAGCACGAGCTGTCGGCGGAAGTGAACGATAACGAGCGCGGCGCGCGGCAGTCGTGAGAGGCGGCACGTCTGCTCGGCGAGCTGTCGCCGGGGCGACGTCGTCGCATGCACCCCTCTCTCTCTCTCTCTCTCTCTCTCTCTCTCTCTCTCACGAATCTCGGTCGTTTTTCTGTCGCGTGCGCGTCGACCTGGGGTTGCGTTCGCGCGCGCGCGTGGGAAGAATCCGCAGAGGAAAAAGAAAGATGGATGCCGTGTGCGCAAGACCGACGGTGGATTTTTCGCGGGAGCGAATTTTTGCTCGTGCGCGAGGCACGCCGGGATGTGGCTTTTGCCGAGGGCTCGACAGATACTCTAGGCATGCGCTAACACAGGTCTATTACTATACTGTGCTGTAATGAAATTTGAGATAATTAGAGAGGTCATGACTGGTGAATATACTCTCTAAATGTACTCTCTAAATGAAATGAATGATATCAACAAGATACTGTTTAATTTAATTAATAGCGACTATAGAATGATATGCAGGTGTATATATCATTTGGACACAAATCGCCCTCTAGGGCCTACTGGCTGATTTTTATCTAATTCGCGTTAAGTAAGCCAGCTAGAGCTCTTTTATCGTTATTATAGAAAGAAATGATATATAATCATTTATATCAGGCTACAGCGAGGAATATTTGCTTTACATTTTTTTATAACTTAAACAAAAATATTCTTCCATTTTAGTAAATAGGCCCTACTATAGGCATGTGCAAAAACAAGCGTAGACAGTTTATGATTATCAAAATGACAGGTGGGTTTGTGTTTTCTAAATTAAACAGATAATTTCAGAATGTAGAACACATATAGCCATTTATAGAGTACCGAAGTGATGACGTCACGGTGGCATGACAACGAGCCTGCTGGTTCTACACAAACATATGCTCTGGTAACATTAACTGCGTGTCGTGTTTTGTACCCGATTGTAACCATCATTCTGAGAGTCATTATTGCAGTTTTTATAGATTTCCAAAGGATGGAAGTGAAAAGCAAAAAAAAAAAAAAAAAATTTTTTTTTTTAATTCATTAAATATTGTAAGATCGA